>NC_052500.1:9915014-10058034 GCF_016617805.1 Bactrocera tryoni
AAAATATATTATAAAAAATCTTCAACAAAAAAACTATTCTAAAAAATAAGAGCAATTTTAAACCAAAAAATTTACAAAATATGATCAAAAAATTAAAAAAAAAAAGTAATAACAATAACAGCAAAATGACCTAAAAACAAAAAAGAATTCCAAATATACATCCGAAATATAAAAAAAAATTAAAATAACAGAAACAAATCAAATATAAAAAATATGAAAATTAAAAAAAAAAATTAAGAAGTATTTAGAAAACAAATTTGAAAAAAAAAAATTAAAAATCCTAAAAATAAAAGCTGAATATGAAAAACACCGATAGCGTATTGTTATTGGTAGAAAAGGAACTTAATAAACGTCTGCCCAGGTAAGTCTAATTAATAATGGCATCCAATTGTTGTTGATGTTGTGTTTTTGCCACTTCTATATAATTATTGTTTTTGTTGTTTTTCTTTGCTTCTATTGGCAGTCCATTTAGTCTGTATATTATTTTCGTTTTTGTTCTCTTCAGTCACTTCTCTGCTACACCAGTTGATTTTGTATAAAAATAGTTCTTATTATGCTTGAATAAAAAACAAAACGTTTACTGACGCTTGGCATCAGTTTTTTAATCTATATGTGCTATTATATTATATATGCCATAGTCAAAAGGCTTATACTTCGATAAATGACTACCGCTTAATCAATCTTAAATCTCTGCGCACATTTATCTACCTACAAAACTATTCTTATTCTACTCCCACCACTCGACATTTTTCTCAACAACCTCTTCGCTATTGTCTCATAATCAAAAGCTCCACAATTAATACTAAACAGCTTTTTAAAAATTACAATATTTTTATATAGTTGCTCTCCTGGATGCGCAAATGTTTATTCATGCCATTTTATCATTTACCCGTTACTCTCGCTCACTCACCGAACAAGCTGCTTTGTCAAGTGTCATAAATATTTACTCAACACTATTGATTTGAAATGGCATTTATGGTCGAAAACAAATACTTTAATTTGTTCAGCCAATCTTCTCGAAACTGACTTTAATATACGATTATTGTTGTTATAACCTGCTTAATAAACAATTAATTAATATTTATTAAATATGTTTCACTGTCAAACTACCACTCGTAAGAAGAGTTTAAAAATAGGCGAGAAAAAATATGATAAATCGATTGGAATGCAAAAGCAACGAAAGAAACGGAAAAAATTGTGTTTATACTCTCTGCATGTAAATATGTATGAGGAATTTGAATATGTTGGAGATGGGAGTAGACCATAAGGAGACAAAATCGATGAGTTTAATAATGAAGCGAAAAAAATTGGAAGTAGGTAACTACTTAGAAGAGAAAGGTGATGCGCGCGAAGACATCAATATTGTAAGTGTTTCATAAGTTCATAAGCATAAATGCTTCAACAGCTCACTTACTACACACAATATACACGCTTAATGTAGAAGTAATGTATCTCACCATAGCATCCCAGTTGTTTCAGAAGTTCATAAACCTAAGTGTTTCAGAAGTACATAAAACCAAATATTTCATGACTTCGCTAAAATGAAACAAAAACATTGCCTAGTATAGGAGAGTTAATATTGTAGGTGTTCCAGAAGTTCATAAACCTAAGTGTTTCAGAAGTTCATAAACATAAGTGTTTCGGAAGTTCACTAATCTGAAACTAAAATAATGTCTATAGTTGAATAAGAATTCAAGTTCATAAACCTAAAATGCTTCAGCACCTCATTTATTATTCATAGATGGAAGTCATGTATCTTATCATAGCATCCCAGGTGTTTCAGAAGTTCATAAACCTAAATGTTGCAGAAGTTCATAAACGTAAGTGTTTCAGAAGTTCATAAACATAAGTGTTTCGGAAGTTCATAAAACTACGTGTTTAATGAGTTCACTAATCTGAAACTAAAATAATGTCTATAGTTGAATAATAATTCAAGTTCATAAACCTAAAATGCTTCAGCACCTCATTTATTATTCATAGAAGGAAGTCAGATATCTCGCCATAGCATTTCAGGTGTTTCAGTAGTTCATATAACCTAAGTAATTCAAAAGTTCATAAACCTAAGTATTTCAGAAGTTCATAAAACTGCGTGTTTCACAGGTTTACAATCTATACAATTTTAAGCAATTCACAAAACCAACTGTACGCCACAAAAAAATTCTAAATCTTTCTCATCAATACCACATTATCAAACAAGTATAATATCTCACCCATCTCTATGTGGCTTATCTACAAATCTCTAATAAAATCATAAAAATCAAACAATTAATTTTGAAATTTATTTACCAGAGGATTTATGGTATTTAAACGAGGAATTTCGGGTGATGATATCATCTGATAACAACGTGGTCGCGTTAACTGTTCGCTATTGCTGTGTTGTTCTTTCAGCGGCGCGCTGGTGTTCACTCGCCAGCCACCTAACACGCATACGCCGCCTCGCATGCAGCAGCCCAGCCAATACGCCGGCTAAAAAACAACGAAGCAGCGCGTGCGCGTCACAGCAGGTGTTTGAAAAGAAATATAATTTGAAGTCAAACCACACAAATGAAACTCAATTGAATTGTATTATTGAATGCGACGCTGCTGATGGTGGTGAGATTTAGTAGTTGGTTAGACAGCTTGATACCCAGTGTACCATATATACACAGTTATATCTACATACATACATATGCATATAGAAAACACCATAATGTCTAATATATTTTTAATATGAAACGTGTTTGCTGCGCAACACAAACTGGGCTGGGCGCTTCGTGGATTTGATTTCCATTTATCTGTGTATTTTTGGAGGTCCATTGGGGAGCTTGTTTTAATTTGTTACGCTTGTTGGCAGCGGGCGGGCAGCCGCACCATGTCATAGCCCATGTGAAATGCTTGGTGAAAGATGGTAACAGTGTTAGGTGACTGCTTTTTTGTGTGGCTGTGTGTGTGTATGATTGTAGTGGTAGTGGTGCAGGCCTTATTGGGCGGTTGGAGACAGCAGAAGCTGTGCAGGAATTTCGAACAAAGATTGATTAGCATGATAAAGGTGGTTATGGTTATAAAACAATGGCATTAAAACAAAAATACAGACAAAGAGTTAATAATTTGAAAAATGCTGCGAAAGCAAAGCAGGCCAACAAAACAGAAAAAAAAAAACGTTTAACTTCAAGCAGCAACTGAGCTGCAGAGCCGAACATGCACAACATCTTTATAAATGAATATATATACTCATTTATATATGTATTGCTAAAATATATCTACATTAAATTAATGCTGCCTTGCTTAGCCTCAATTTTTGCATTTTTGCCATTTTTTCGCCAGCGATTACGTCTGTGACAGCCCAGCCCAGTTCGGGCCAAACGCTGCACATCAAGTTTGTGTCCTAAGTCTTTCGTTCAATAAATGCATGATTTTGTCACTTTTTATTAATAACTGCAATTGATTAACATTTAAATTAATGGATTTTTCGCTATTTTAATTGCAATATGCGTTATAAATTTCAACATTTCATATTTTTATATTTAAACTAAATCACTTCCAATTATATAAGTAAGTCAAGCATTTCAGGTTGGCTGGCGGTATTTGGCGCTAATTGTTAGTTCGTGTACGCATGCGAAGACATTTGGGGTGTATGCAACTGGAGGTTATCTCTATCATTATATCACATGGAGATTTCTGTTTACGGCTTTCAATTTAAATATTTACGGGTGAGGTTTTGGTCAACTTTTGAAATCACGCAAGTG
Organism: Bactrocera tryoni; assembly: GCF_016617805.1. Lineage (NCBI taxonomy): Eukaryota > Metazoa > Arthropoda > Insecta > Diptera > Tephritidae > Bactrocera > Bactrocera tryoni. Next base: position 9,918,740 of record NC_052500.1, read on the forward strand.
AAAAAAAATATAGGAAAAATTTATTTAGTCCCAAATCTAGTAGGTTTAGGTGTGATAAGTAAGTTATGAAAAAGTACAACGGGTGTTTGTGAAATGACATGACATAAAGTTGTTTGCTTTTAATTACAATTTTGGCAAAATTAAAGGCATTGGCTGGACTTTTCAGTTTGTACAGCGGAAAAAAATTTTTTAAACTCTATTTTTCAAGCGCTATATAGCTCATTTAATAAAGCTCAGTTCGTATACTCTTTACTATTTTAACGGATTAGCGAGTTACCCTCGAGTTTTACGTTAACAAAGAAAAATAATATAATCATTTAATAGACCTGATACAAATATTTCATAAGAGCTAGGTGTTTCATGTGTTCACTAAACTAAAACAAAAACATTGCCTAGTACAGAAGACAGTACTATTGTAGTGTTTCATAAGTTCATAAAATTAAATGCTACAACGGCTCGCTTATTATACAAAATATATACGCTTAACACGAATAGAAGTCGAGTATCTCACTATAGCATCTCAAGCGTCTCAGAAATTCATAAACCTAAGTGTTTCAGAAGTTCATAAAACTACGTGTTTCACGAGTTCACTAAACTGAAACAAAAACATTGCCTTGTAAAGAAGACAGTAATATTGTAAGTGTTTCATAAGTTCATAAACCTTCAGCAGCTTACTTCTTACTCACAATATATACGCTTAAGATAAAAGTAGATACAGGACTTTAAGCGTACATATATATTGTGATCATAGAATCTCAGGTGTTTCAAAAGTTTATAAACCTAAGTGTTTCACAAGTTCATAAACCCAAAAGTTACACAAAATCACCAACAACTCACAAAATCATCGCTTAAAGCAGTAAACGTCGAGTTCTAATTAGAATTGCATGTGTTTCAGAAGTTTACAGACCTAAATGTTTCACAAGTTCACAATCCTAAGTGTTCCACAAGTTCACTATTTACACATAATTACCACGTCAGCTATACAATTTCTATAGTAAATTAACCTTTGTTCATACTACAATAGCAAAAATATAACCAGAATAACCAACCTTGTTTATGGCAGGGAGGAGTATATAATTAAATGCAACCATTTTTTTGAAAAACAAATTTAAATTAGGAAAAACACGACAACTTCGGCTGCACTGTAACTATAATATTCCTCACAGCTGCATTTTTTATAGCATAAAAGGGTATAAAAAGACATTTATATTGATTTTCGCAGGTCAATTTGTATGGCAGCTATATGTTATAGTGATCCGATTCGAACAATATGTGCCGAGCTTCTAGCGTTGCTCTGGACAATATTCTTTATAAAATATTGTACTAATAATGCCTCACATAAAAAAGTTTACCTTACAAGAACTTGATTTTCAGCGTTCAATTTGTATGACAGCTATAGGCTGAAGTGCACCAATCTGAAGAATTTTGTTTGGAGACTAAAGCGTTACCGTGGTTAAATATAAATTCAAAATTTCGAGAAGATAACATGTCAAATAAAAAAGTTCTCCTTACAAGCACTTGACTAGGATCGATGAGCTTGTATGACAGCTATATTCAATAGTGGTCCAATCTAAACCATTTCTTTGGAAATTGTACTGTTTCTTAGGACAATAACCCATGCCAAATATCGTTACCAAATATCATCAAATAAAAAAGTTTCCCTTACAAGAACTTGACTACGAATGATGAGTTTGTGTGGTAGCTATATGCTATAGTAATCCGATACTGAAGATTCGGACAAAATAAAGAGCTTCTTAATGAGAGAAAGAAGTATGCAAAATTTCAGTTCGATATTTTAAAAACTGCGGCATTAATTCGTATATATACAGACAGCTAGAGCGACAAGCAAACAAACCGACATGACTAAATCTGCATCACTCGTCGTGCTAATCATTGTTATATAAAAAAACAGTTATAATTTAAATATTATTTTCATATAATTCTCATGCCCAAAAAAAAATATTAAATTTACTTTAAATCATTAAAAAGTGAACGCAAAATCAAACTAACAATAAGAGGTCGCCAGTAGACTATGTGACTCCAGACAGCAAACGAAAACTGTCTGCCAGCACACATGCACATACAGCAAAGCCATTTCATACACACATCAATACATACAAACAAATATAAGAAAATGTTGCTTTGTCCAGCCGTCTGCTATATGCAAATACACACACACTTGTACACAAATATGTAAATATATGGCGTGTTGTATGCTATAGAAAAATTCGCTATGCTAATTTATGCAATGACCGTAAAAAATCTTGAGATAAATAACTTAACTGTCAAGTTTTTGCATATCATTAAGCCACGCCACATACAACTAAATATGTGTAGAAGGGTACACACACACACACATACACACATAAACGCATGTAAAGCTACAGCACAGCAATGCAAGTGCTGTTGGACTTCTGTCTCTTTGCCGTGAAACTAATCAGTATGACCAATCAATCGTCGGCAATTCACCACAAATATCCACTAAATACCCACAAAATACGGACTGCGGCAAATGAATTGCATAAACGATATTGAATGATGTGAATTGAAATTGTAGTCGAATCAAATGATAATTAGTGGAATTGCGCGCGCGAGCCAGCAAATGATAAGTAGAAAAGCAAATTGCTGATTGTTGTCGCTATAAGCATATTTACATAATATTATACTATGCAGATATATACACATACACACACAGATATATACACATATACATAAATATACATTTTGACATGGATAGACGAAGTTATGCAGCCTGTGTGTTTGTATTTGTGTTATGCAAAGAAATTTCTTTTCAGTCAAATGGAAAAATTTAAGTAAAAATGTCTATTAAGTATCTATATAGACTATATCTATGGTACAGATTTATTAAATGCAAAGTGATTGTAGTATTTGGCCGCGCAATGTGCTGATTATTGTAAAAGCAACACTTTTAGACACATTGTCTGGCGCATTGCTTGTTCATCAATTGGCTACTAATTATATTGCTCAATATTTGATGACTCGTTTTGCATGCAAATATTTAACATTCCTGCTGCTTAGCAATATTCTTTAGTCAATTTAGCTAAAGGTGGAGTAATATTCCTTTTATGGCGTCAAACCTTGCACAGCTGCTTAATTCGAATAAAAAACAGAAATGAATACAATGGAATAAGCTATATTTACATTTTAGTTACAATCTTAAGCGTCTTGATGCTTCTCTAGGTCAAAGGGGGAGCCTGCTTTAGGGGCTTAAAAAAATCGATTTTTTTGAGGATTTTTTTGCGAGGGAAAGAAATAATGGATTAAAGCGAAATTTCTAGGGTTTATAGTTATATATTTAAACATCATTCACAAATTTTTTGGATACGAAATCCTTGATATTCTGCCTTTGGGAAGCAATTGCTCGATGCATCTCGCATGTACATTTGTCGGACGGCGGGCAGGATGCAGGTCGCAATTTCTATTGGAAACAAAAAATTGAAAGGGATTCAAATTTTTTAATAATTTATCTTCTAGTTAAACTAAGAAACTTCCAAAAAAAAAAAATCAAAAATTTTAAAACTTTTGTAAAATTGAAAAAAAGTGGTTTTTGACCAAAAAAAATTTTATTTTATGTTGTTAAAAAATATGTTCAAACTAAACTACTCTTAGTTTTTTTTTAGTTTAAATAGAAGATAATTTAATGCCAAAGATAATACACTTTGCCCCAATTCTAATTAAGAAAAATCGTAAAAATAAAAAGCCGATAAGTCGCGCGTCAAAGTTTTCGCTTTCTGCCCAAGCGGAGACGCTCGGTCACTATTTCCCTTCTAGTTTCGAAAATATTTCGAATTCCCATCTATTACTTTAGGGTCATATTCTTAGATAATTTTTAAAGAGATTTAAGCAAAAACAAAAAACGATTTTTTGAAGTTTCTAAAGCAGGCTCCCCCCTTAATAAGGATTACGAAGCGAACTTAACAAAAAGCGAGCGTGAATAAAGACACTGGTTGCTTTAATTCTCATTCAGTTTATAGGCAGAGATCAAATAACACCACCCACTGGAACACGCAGCTTCACAAATGTGTATTTTTGCTACTTTCAACTACCATTTGAACTCCCTTCAACGCGGTATTGACCACAAGTGTTAACAATTAGTATTTCAATTACTAAAAAGCTCATCACTAATTTGATATAGATATCGTCTTTCTACCGAAAAATGGCATTAAGAAGTTTGTAACACCGAGAAGGCAACGTTGGAGGCCCCCGAAAGTTTATACTATAAACTACTGTGAGCAAAAAATAGTAAAACTTTGTTCATAATTTTTAAATTTATTCTTTAAAATCTAGTCCATTCCCCTTGACATCAACACATTTCTGCCAGCGTTAAAGTTAATTTCCGGAATAACCTTCAATGCGCATAGCGACTCACGTTTAATGTCTTCAGTGGTTTGGGGTTGCTGAATAGCCAGAAGTCACACGGAGCTAAATCAGGAGAATACAGTTGGTTCCGGCACGATATTGGTTGAAAGTTTGGCGAAAAACTCTCGAAGTTTGAAATTTTTACCGACGGTTTATTACCGTGGTGCAAAAACCAAAAGTTTTCGGGCCATAATTCCAGCTTCTTTTTATGAACAGCTTAACATCCAAATACTTAGTATTTCTTGTTGACAGTTTGGCTGATCGGAAGCTATTCGGAGTGCACCACACCTCGTTAATCGAAGAAAACTGTCAACATAACCTTGAACCTTGTTTAGTGACATCCTAGTAGTCGGAAAGCATTGTTTCACAGACGTTAAGGTGACCCTGTTTTTCGAAAAAAATTGAGCGATATTGGATTTAATCGTGGTTCTACTTTTCTTAGGCCCAATTGAGTTTTTTTTTTACTATTTCCTGTATTTCCTTACATATTTCCTGTAAGGCTACGTCAAGTACTATATCTATACCAAGAAGCTAGCGACGATTGTTGAACTTCGTACGAATATCGATCGTGAAATTGCAGCAGTAGCGGTATTTATGCTTGAAAACCGTCGAAAATTGACTTCAGAGTCTGGACTTCTGTAGCGCTTTTACTAAAAATCCTGAGAAAATGCAATAAGTTCACTATACAAAAAAGTTAACTTATTTAAAATTAAGTTTAATTGCCTAGCATTATATAATCATACACTAAATTAGGGACAAATTGTTTCATTAATTCTTAATTTAAACAAATTAGTATACAGTTAGAAAGAAGGCAAGCCAAAACTCCTGTATAAATAGCTATTTAATAATCAAAATTTCCTAGTAACAACCCTCAGTTCGCAGTTCTCACAATTCTTTCCGCAACTTCCCACATTGTCACCAGCACTTGCGAAATGGGCACTTATCTATTTTTACACCCAATAAATGTTGAATTTAAATACTCGCCATACAAAGTAGACCTTTAAATCACTGCCTGGCAATCATTAAATCGCGGCGCACGCAATTTAGTTAAATTAACATTGTTTCGATTTGTATGCAGTTCGATTGTATCACAAATAAATTTTCATTCACTGCCCAGGCACATAAATTAAACGGCTGTAGAATAAGAAAAACGCAACAACAACAGCAACAGCAACCATTATAAACATACAAGAGCGGCAAGTACTTGTTGCTGCCGCTGGTGAGGAGTGCGCGCCGCCGTAGCGGGGCGATGCAGAGGTACGAACAACGGCAGCAGCAGAACAAGAGCTAAACACTTGAAAAATTTTAATTGCCTAAATGCCACACATGCGGCACATTTAGTGGCCTGGCGTACAACGGCAGGAATACACCAAATGAGAGGCAAAACACAAACAAAAAAAGGAAAAAATAATCAAAAATCGAAAAAATTAAAAAGTGTACAACAAACACAACACGGATGCACACACCGCATATGCTGAAGTGTGTGCAACATTTGCGTTGCAACAACAGCAACAGCAGCGGCAGCAGCAGCAACGGCCGCAGGAGTGACTGTGGCGGCAATTTATGCGCGTTGCAGTGCCAGCGGATTTTCACACACAGCCAGCCTTACGCCCGAAACAATGGAAATTCCGCAAGCCAAACGAAGCGCTGAAACCGAGTGAAGTGGAGCTGACATTTTGCATTTCGCATTGCGCATGCGCGCATTCCTTAGGGCGCTGCGAATGCATGGGCGCGCGTTGCGATGGATATGCGTGCCGCCGTGGCGTGGTGTGGCGTGGAGTGCTGTGGCACGGCGTCGGCACAAGCGACACACGGGCACACGCATTACGTGTATTGTTGTTGTTGGTGTTGCTGTCGCTGCAGTACATACCTTGCAAATCCAAATGACACTGATGAGCTACACTTTAACTGCTACGCTTAAATAGTTGTTTACCCACTTTTTTCCCTGGCAATTTTATTTTATTGTTGTATATCCCCGCTTTTTATGGCCAGCATTGCAGCTATAATGTTTGTTCTCATTGTTGTTGTTGTTGTTGTTGCTGCTGCTGTGCTGCGCTTATGCTGTGATTGCGCTATGTTTGCTTTACTGCATTGTTGGCAGTCGATCGTGTCCGCAGGCTTTGAAGTTGCATGTTGCATCTGGCAGCAGCACCAGCAACAACAGCACCCGTTGCAGAACGCTAGCGCCGCGCCGCGCGCCCGCCTCCTGACAATGCCACAAATTTTGACCACAACACGCACTCGCATTGTGGCATGTCGCGCCCGCCTCCTCTCCTGTACGCTACGTCGACGGGTGAGTGTGGCAAGCATAGTGTGATGGCAACTGGCTGACCCATCCGCCAGTTTGTCTGTGTACGCGGCGCGCTGCATGGTCAGCATGTCTGCCGAGGCGCGCAGGCCAGTTGCCATTGTAAGTTCGTAAAACAATAAAGAAATAAATTACTTTCAATACAGTGCGGCGCAACGCGGCGGTCCCAACAGCAAACACACAGCCATACGCACAACAACAGGCCTTACAGCGCAACACAGAGAAGAAGCGTTGAAACTTAAGTAACTTTTGGAAAGCGAAAAAACAGCAAAAATAAAGTTAAAAAAAAGTTGTAGAATAAAACTATACAAGCGCACACACAGGCGCGCGCGCACATACACACACGTTAAACTGAACAATGCCAGCTGAAATTGTAAAATAAATGCGCAAATAAAAAATTAAGGCAAATAAATCGCCAATAACTCGCATAAGAACACGATGAAGCGCTGAAATCGTGGTTTGTCAGACGCGCGTGCGCATTGCTCAAGTAGCGCTCGTTGCCGGACAACAACAGAAATAACACAGCCAAGCCGCCCATTGCAGGCGCAAGCGCATACCGTGGCCTCGCTAACAATCTGCAATCATTTTCATTTGCGCGCACTGGAAAACGCCTGAAAAAAGCACAGAAAACCACCGCACACAGCACAACATGACCGCTGTACGCCGAAATTGCAATTTTAATGCAATTCGTGAGTGCGGTCAGCAGTAAACAGTTGTAAAGGTAGCGCAGCGTACACTCACACGCACACACACACGAACAGGTACAGAACCACACTTTGGGGGTATTACCGTAACGGCAAAGTCAAAGTTAAGTTAAAAAAATTGGCGCAGCAAATATACTGCCTCCAACAACAACAGCAATAACAATAATTTCCAAAAGGGAGGCTGCACAGACAAAATGGCCCACCAAAACGGCCAAGTAAGTACATAAAAAGGGCCAACGAGCTGCAATTGGCGGTGCAGCCAAATCGTTACGAATGAGTGGACCACCCTGAACGCCAATGATGATTGCCGTTGGCTGCCGCAGGGCACATTGCAGCCGTAGAGAGTTGAACAATACGTGTAGACGCACACATAAAAAGTTCACATTTTGGTTGTATGTGTATATTATTAAGGCAGTATAAAGCGTCCGAGCTTTGCATGTGTGTGTGCGCTTTAGAATTTGATGGAAATTTAAATTTTATACAGATAAAAAAGATGGATGCAGAAAAGAAAATTTTAATTTAAGAAAAAAGTAATAGTATTGTTTTCGCGTATATTTCTTCCACAAAATTGTCAAAAAATGGTTTGTTAAAAAATTGTTGAGCTTAACAGATCACAGGTGATTACAATACTCTTATTTCACTGCGAAATCTACATCCCTACTAAGCTCTTAAAATACCGTTACATGACACAATTCTCTCTTCGATAAGGTGAGCATATGTATGTGTGTGATAAATACATAGTATATGGTATTTTTTACATATGTTAGAGCAAAAAACGCAAACATATCCCGAAAAATTTCGGGATCCCGAAATTTTAATTTTTTAAAATCCCGTGTTAAAACAGTAAGTAAATGCTCACAAAAATTTTCGGGATTCCGAAATTTCCACTAAAAAAAACGTGTTAAAACAGTAAGTAGAAACAACAGTAAACACAAACATATCCCGAAAATTTTCGGGATCTCGATATTTCAATTAAAAAAACGGGTTAAAACAGTAAGTACAAAGAAATCCCGAAAATGTTCCCAAAATTTTTCGAAATCCCGAAATTTCGATTTTTAAAAACCAGTCATAAAACAGTAAATACATACAAATGCCGAAGATATTCCCAAAAAATTTAGGGATTCCAAAATTTCGATTTTTTAAAAACCCGTGTTAAAACAGTTAGTATAAACAAATCCCGAAAATGTCCCAACAACCTTCGCGATCCCGAAATTCTTATCATCTGAAGACCGTCAGAATATAAAGCTCGTTAGTTATTGTTGTTACTGTAGCGGCAGAGTTCTGCCGAGTTGACAGTCCATCTCAAATACATATAATAAAAGTGGCAACATCGTTTGAGTAAAAAAATAATTTTTTGTACTCGAAATGTATTTCGAATTCTTAAAATATATTTGCATTAATTTTTATCAAACGAAAATCAGGTGGAAGCGTCCTCAACATCGTATTTCAAAATTTTAAAATAAATTTTATCTAAAATTTCATAAATATGGCAACACCGTTTTATTACAATATAAACTTCTGTACTTAGAATATACTGCAGATTCTTAAAATTTATTTACATTAATTTTATTCAAACGAAAATCAGGTGGCAACATCGTTTGAGTAAAAAAATAATTTTTTGTACTCGAAATGTATTTCGAATTCTTAAAATATATTTGCATTAATTTTTATCAAACGAAAATCAGGTGGAAGCGTCCTCAACATCGTATTTCAAAATTTTAAAATAAATTGTATCTGAAATTTCATAAATATGGCAACACCGTTTTATTAAAATATTAACTTATGTACTTAGAATATACTGCAGATTCTTAAAATTTATTTACATTAATTTTATTCAAACGAAAATCAGGTGGCCACATCAGCAAAATTGTATTTAAAAATTTTAAAATACATTTTAGCTCAAGAATAAAACAAATTTAAATTCTGCAAACAAAATGTTTAAAAAGTTTTTTAACTTTTACTTATTTTTAACTTTTAATTCATTGAACTTAACATAATTTTTGGAAAATATTTTTTATATTTCTTCAACAGCATTGAAAATTTTATCATAGTCAGTCTAATAATAAGATGTATTCTAAATACAACTCAATTTTAATCTTAAAAAAAAATCAAAAAACTTTTTTCATTGGAAAACTATTTCAAATCATGTGGCAACTCTCTATAACAGTTAGTTATTGTTGCGCCTAGAAACTTTTTTGTTCTTGTAAGTATACCAATAAATTTTTATGTCCATATTAATTTTTTTATAACTATTTCATTTTTTTTTAGTTTTCTTATTTATTTTTTTTTATAATGTAAAAATGGGCAACATTGTATTTTTTTTTTTCAAAAACCTTTCATAAACTTATATTAGGAATTAGAATTATTTTATAATTAAATATGAGTACAAATAAATATGTAAATAAATATATATATCATATAGCGTAGTATATATGTACATATATACAACGACACATACATGTGTATTTCATACATAAAATTTTAGTTATAAATCATTCGACGCAGAATTTTCAACTATCTCGTAACACTTTCACATTTTCGTTTTGCGGCGCCTACTTTCGGGTTCGTGTCTTAAGTCTTTTGATTTTAAAATCGCATATTTGGAAAAAATTTAAATTTTAAACCACAAATTAGCAGCCAACAAGCGAGCGTAGCAAATTATGGGCGAGCGCAACGCGTGTCCAAAATTAAATGCTGAAACCACAAAATCAGCGATAAACGTCAAATTTATTAAAGCCAATCAAAGTCAATAAGAAATGGCGCAAACAGGAATTAAAGCGAAAAAATATTTAGATTTACAAACCTAGTTAAAAAAAATAAATAAATATGCATAAATAAAATATATGTATATTTTCAAACAAATTAAACCGACTTAAAAAAAAACGACCTTATAGAATTTCTTTCAAAGTCATTAGCATGGCGAGGCAATAGCGACAGGCGGCTGGCGACTACGCTACAAATAACAACTTTATAATCAGTGGAATAGCGGATTTCGCAGCAGCGCAATATCGTAAGCTTTAACAAATTAGCTGGTGAAAATTTCAAAACACACAACAACAACAACACAACGCTAAGTGTCAAAGTATGACAGCTGCGCGAAATTAAAATTTGAGCAAAAGCTGCTAAACGACAACATTCGCTGATTTGCCGTGACAACGACATCAACTTAAGCGTCTTTTGTAGCGCTGCGCCAACAACAACAATAATAACACTGCGCGCTCATAGTAAATGAATGGCCAGCGTAATAATAGCGTGGCCGCGCCATAAAACGCCAAGCGCAATGTAAACAAACGAAAATGGTTAAATAGACAACCGATGAGTTGTGTGAAATAGATTAACCAAAATTGGCGGTCAACAAAGCGCGCTACGCGTTAATCTCTCTTACATGGCTCATGTTGTATATTTTGTTGTTATTTTTGTATAAGCCCCTGCTACGAGTGGTGTTAAGCGGCCAAAAGCAATGAGGGAAGTTGCGCTGTGTGTGGCCCAGCTGGTGAAAGAGGTGTGTGCGCGCGCGCACGGCTTGAAAAGTGTACCGTTACATGTAGTAACTGCAAATTCAAACAACCACAACAACAAAAAAAGCTAATAAAATCAAACGTGAAACGCGCCAAGCAAGCAAGCGAAATTATCGACGGCGCATATACGCCGCTTATACGCCTAAACCAAACACCAGACACTTTGGCTCCGCAAACACACACAGGCGCGCGCGCAACCAACACGTGCGCGCGCAAACATACTGCGCCCATGTGTGTGTGTAGCATTAACATTATTTATTAACTTTTGCAAAGACGTGGCGTGATACTTTTCATTTCTGCTTGAGCATGTGTGTATGTGCGACTTTGTTAGCTTCCCCGCCACCTTGTGCGCGCGCGCTCTACGCCACGCCGCGCCACAACGCACCGCGCTAATGGGAGTGGCGTTGGCGTGAGGAAGTGTTGACAGCACAGCATAGACAGCAACAATTGCGAATAGCTTTAGCGTTTTTCTAGCATTGATCAAGCGCGCTTCGGCGCGCAAGCTAGACCGCATACATATGTGTGTGTGCGCGTTTATATTTAAATACACATAATTGGCTGTGTGTGTGTGTAGGTTATATGCGAAATGCCACGATGTCTGTTTAAGCGCTTCCCACTGTTGTTGCGACTGCTGGCGCTGCTGTTGCTGCTACTTGCCGCTCACGTCAGCCAAAGTCGAAATTGCTTTATTTTGATGCTGGCTGATTTGACGTTTGATGGTCAGACATTGGCAGCGCCATCGGCCAACAGCTGCAAACAACAACAACAACAATTGACGGCAAATAGCTGTAGCCAAAGCACTTACTCGTATATTTATACACATGTGTACAGACTCGCATATGTAAGCGACCATTAAGAGCGCACTTAAGCCGCTTAAGTTGTTTTCAAAGTCAAAGCCTTGACTGCGAGCATACGCCTTTTGTTTGCAGCACCGCACACCACTCCGCTTATTATGCTTGCGGATATGTATGTATATAACTGTGTGTATATGTTTACGCTTTGCTTGTGCGCCCATATATTATGGATTTGGTGCGCACCTCCAACTGTCTAACTGTCAGCGCGTTGATCTTCTCATTTCAAACGCTTGGCAAATTATTGATTTTCTTTATACTCATAATTATTTGGCCTTTGTGTGATTGTAGGTTTGTTTGAGTGCCTTATATTTGTTGTGCTTAATTTGTATTTAATATTTTTCATTAATTTTCGTGCAGCTGGCAGTGTTGACGCGGTAAATATTTGAAAATACAACGCGCGTTTCGTGTGTTTGGCTTTGTCGCGCAATTTGTTAGATCTGCAGCTAGCAATTAAATGGCCATAATTGTTGATATACGTTTCAGCAATTACGGTAAAAACGCGGAAATACAAAATTATTGACAAAACTTTTCATGAAACTGTTTTGTTACGTTTATTTGCTAGTAAGGAAGCGCTAAGATTGGTAGAAAAAGAATATGAGCTTGTGATGGGGTCTTTTAGACTTTGAAAGCACGTGGACTGAATATATATTATTCTGAAGTAAAGTCAACTGATTTAGTACGAAACACTCCTTCGATTACAGTTGTTATTGTTCCAGTTATCCTATATAGAAATTACATTATGCAGCTGAGCTTATATAGCGCACTTTATGCCGAGTAAATGTGGCTCTATTATTTCTATTTCATATAAATAAAATATTGACATTTGTTGTAGTGTATACAAAAAAGGTATGTGCCACGCCCTCAACTCAGTTTTTCAACTTATCCAGACACAGTGTTGCAATCTGGGCAACTCACAACTTTAACGTAAAGTTTTAGAAGTCTGATGTTATACATACTCCGACGTTTGTGGAATACCATCGCTGGTTGTGTTGTTTATAGTAACTTAAAATATTCATCTCGGCAAAAAAATAAATTTTAATTAAACATTCTGACATACTATTGCTATTTCTGTGTTCACAGTATCTTAAAATGTTCATCTCGCCAAAAAAAATTGAATTAAATCGAGAACATTTTCGCACGATTGTTTTTACAACTTTCGACAGGGATTAACTCAGCAGCAGTGCAACGATGAACTCATTTCAATCTTTAGCGATGAATCTCCATCAAAGACCAATGTTTATTGATGGTATAATGGATTCAATGGAGACCATAGATCACTCCAAGACGAATTTTGATAAGGTCGTTGTTCTGTGCACAATTTGATATTGCAAGATCGCCATGCGGCCTATCGTGAGATTGAGACAACTATACGCTTTAATGAGGTCACTTTAAATTCAATATTGCCTGAATATTTTTCTGTAAAAAAATTCGTTCTCGTTGGATCCCACACAATTCATCAATCGCTTAAAAACATGCTCGTGCCGAATGTTTGAGATAAATGTCGACAAATACGAAAGCGGTGCTCGAAATACGTCTATGACATCGTGATAAGTGATGAATTATGGATTTGCGCGTATGAGCACGAAAGTAAACAGCAGTCGACTGTATAGATGTTTCAAGATGAACCGAATCCAACACAAAGCCAATCAAATGTTTGCCTTTTTTGAAAATAACTAGATATGACACAACCGTACCACTACTACAATGCAGAACAGTGAATTCCGAGTGTTATACAACCAATTTTATATACATATACATACATATATTCTCGTTCCTATTGGCAAAAAACTGAGATTGTCGATGATCATAAGCTTTGGTGCGAATTTTCCACCGGCAAAGTCATTCGTCATACACAGCAACGTGTAGTAATCACTTCGTCCACACTATAAGAATGATACGAATCTTCCAACCAAACGCTCGGAGCATCTGGTGTGTTACTATCGGTCAGTGTTGCAGGGAGTTGTCCTTATGAAACACAGTTTCTCTCTTATTGATCAAACTTGGTCGATTCTTTTGGACTCTCCAATTGTTGGCAGTACTGGTGCAAATTAGGAATATGACCATAAGAGAGCAATATTCATAGTGTATGATTCACTGTAAGTCCATCAAACATTTAGCAAAACCTTCCTGATCGTCATTTTTGGCTTAGTCAGCGTTTGAGTCGGCTTCTCAGTTGGATATTTGATTAAAGAGGTTTTTACGCATTAAATCGTGTGAGACACATAAACCATCCACTATTATGTAACCTCATGTATGATAGGGTGCTAAGAAGAAAGCAACCAAAAAACGTGAAACTAATAGCATATGCGGAAGATCTCATGATGGTTGTAGTGGCTAAGCAATTAGTCGACCTAAGAAACAAATGCAATGAGTGCTTAAATGGTCTACGCCAATGGTTCTCTTCTGGAACTCGTTGAACACAAAACAGAAGTTTTACTTACAAGCACCAGGAAGGTGGAAAACGACTAGAGCTCACCGTAGGGGAATGCTAGATTACCTCACAGCCGCACCTGAAGTATTTGGGAGTAATATTGGACTCGAAATAAAAATTTAAGGAAGGTCAAACCAGAACTGAAACTTTTTCAATAGATTGGGCGTCCGTCAGTTCGCACAATAATGGAGATTCAAATTTCCTCTCCCTCCCACGAAGTAATACTAAAGCGGTGGTTCCGTGGGAGAGTCTTGAGTTGAGAGTTGGTTAAATTTAGCGGATTAAAGTTCCGCACTCTGGCTTTCGATGCTTCCCTCTACCATAAAAAAAAAATAAATCAAACAGCTTTTTGTGCAAGCATTATTTAATTGGTTCCAGATGGTTTTTTGTGCAATGTTTAGCTGCTGGACTAGTTGATGGTCGTTTGGTAGATGGATATGGATGGTAGATGGTCGGACTTGACGATTTTCATAATTTTATCGATATTTTGAATTTTCAGACCAAAGTTAACTACACCGAAATACAACAGTGGTTCCAGAGTGAGCGAAGTTTCCTTGGAGAAGAGTTTTTAAGTGACCTACAAGGGCACATACCATTTCTATGACGACACAATGATGATGCGGTAGGCATTTTACTCGTCTTCCCCCCGAGAAAAAAATGTTAGCTAACTTTCGATGCTGAATATGAACTCATTACACGTAAGAGTTGCATCCATGTAAAAACCTCGATCAAAGTCCAAAAGTCATTTCATGTGCATTCACTTGTCACCTAAAGTCAAGGCAAATATCACAACTACAAACATATGTTGGGAACAAAGTATTTAAAACGCGCATATGACATAGTGACAAATCACAACAAATTCCACACAAATGCCTACATACCGACATTTACTTGCAAGTTATTTAATTTAAATTCAATTTAATATTATTTTCTCTATCGACAATCGTTGACATTCTTTGTGAAATATTTGCAGGTTCAGGAAATCGTGCGCACACTTTAACATCTGCGTCACTGACATTTGTATTATTAGCCTCATGTCCGTATATGGGCATAGTGGCAAGTGCAGCTGGCTGCCACTTGATTATTTTATTGTAATTTAATTGTCGGACTGCGCTGATACATTTTGTGCGTCATTGGTGCAGTTAGAAAAATTTCCCATTTTCAACAAATTTTATGAAGTAATATGTTATTAAAAACAAAATCATAAAGTATATGCCGTTAAAATGTATAAACATTTAGACCAAGAATTACAAAATTCTTAAAAATTCGCAAAATTTCTTATAAATTCACAAAACTTAAATAAACTACGAGAAAGTATGCAATAATTACTTGTCTTCGCATAAACCAATTTATTTGTTTCTAAAATCCTGGCACTTTACTCAGTGTACTTATGAATGCTGCAACTGTCATTCCAAATGTCAAACGCTTTGACAGTTGTGGCGCGTTTTGAAAATGCTATGTTCACAAGCAGGAAAACAATTGCCTTGACAAAACGCTTTAATAGGCAGCCACTGAGCGTTAGAAATAAATTAAAATTATTATAAAGTAGTTTGTGGAATTTCCGACGACAATCTTCAATGACACAAACCTCACCCACAAATTGTGATTAACAGCAAATAATACGAGAGTGGGAATAATGGAGGCATCAAGTTGAGCAGAAGACTCGACTGAATGTCAGGTGATCCAATGATGAAATTCATTAATTACATTGTAATTGAAAGGCTGTTATGTAAGTAATTTTTTTAACTAAAAATAAAATAAGTTCAAGTTTGATTAGAAATACGAAAAGACTTTTTCGACTACCCAATATATGACATCCAAAAGAAATGAATGTGAATGTGATCATGTGAAACTAAAAAACAGACGGACAAATAAAAATATAGTACGTTTGCTACCAAGCGATCTAGTCTAGGAAGGCATAGCTAGGTGTAGTCCAGTTTTGAGAGATTTTAAATTTCGATTAGCTATTTTGAATGGTGCCTTTCGACATTTTTGCTATACTTTGAACCATATTTATTTTTGACCAATATTAGCTAATTTGCGGAGCTCTTTGAACTCCTTACATGCTCATAACTTAGTTATCTAATGAAAGGATTCTGCCTTTAATCCTTCTAAATTATTTTCTTATTTCAATCACAAGCCAAACCAAACTTTTGAGTGTGTTCCAGCCTTGAAAAAACTTCGCTCAAAATTCATAAGCCTTTCCACGTCTATTCTCATGTCAATTAAAGTCAAGGTAGATATCATAAATAACATAGAAATAAAGTATGTCAAGCAAACCACATGGTTCCGATGCCAAATGTAATATCGAACAAAGAATTTGTTTTAAATTCTATATTTCTAACCATATTTCGTGTTTTTGTCAAAAACACAAGCCTACTAGAGGAACAATGCTTTAAAGACGGTCGAGAGATCGTTGAAGACGTGCCTCGTTCTGGACAACCTTCGACCACTTTAACTGATGAAAATATTTAAAAAGGGTAGAATATGGTGCTTGAAAATCCTCAGGCAAGTATTAAAGAGATGGAAAGAGAGAGATGAGGTCTATCGCGAGTAAGTTCGAATGATTTTGGTGGATATTTTGGGTATGAAACGCCCTCTTGCTTGACTCGTTTCGATAAAGATGCATTTTTTTAAGAAAGCGAACCGTAAACAGTCTCTTTGGACATGCTTATCGTGCAAGTTCCGATCCCACATTCATGGAGAGCATAAGAACTACCGATATGACATGGGTTTATGAATTGGACTTGCAAACAAGTCAACAATCATCGAAATGGAACCCGTTTTCAGTGGATCGAAGTGATAAAACAAAACTCGCTGAAGGCCATCTCAAAAAGTGTTCATGAAAAGTGTTTCGAGGACTGAACAAATCGTTGGCATAAGGCAAAAAATTAATAGCGTTTATAGTCCTGAAACATTAAGAGCCCATTTTCGAGCAATTTTGGTATCAAAGAAGTACAAGGCTTTGAAAAATCAATTAAAACAGAAAATCAAAAACCCGTTTTGGAACCATTTAAAAAGGTTTGGAAACAGAAGAAAACTCCTAGAATGGGTCTCATATGGGTTAGAGAATAAAATTCATGCATCAAATTTCCATCCGCTGATCGCTGTTGATCGCAAGAAATTCGATTCATTTCTGAAGATGGTTACTATTGATGAACAGTAGGTCACTTAAGACAGCTTTAAACGAAAACTGAACTGGCGCAAACAGATTGATGGTATTCATGGTCAGGAAGAGTTTCCCATGAGTTTTATAAGTCCAACTCATAATTCGGAAATGTACTGTCAACAAATGCGCCGTTTGAAGGATACAAACATCCAGAAGCTACCATATTTAGATAATAGGAAGGGAAGTGTATTCTTTCAGGCGATCTACAGACCACACACATCGGTAGTGACTTGAGCTCCAGGAGCTTGAGTGGGAAGTTCTAATGCACCTACCTTATAGTACAGACCTGACACCAAGTCATCTATACCCGGCTATGGCGATTGATTTTTTTGATGAAAACTCACCTCAAGAGCAGCTTATGGAAATGGACCATTCCAGTTTTTGTTTACAAGCATAAATAGAAAGTAAACAGTTGGTTTATATGTATATGATATGCTATATGTTAGAAAGCTTACAACTGAATATACATAAATTCGGATCAACGAAGAACAGAAGTGAATCCAAGCTTCTGAATTTATAGGCATTTAATTCGTTACCGGCCGATGATAATAGAAGAGGAGGATGAAAGATCCTTCTCAGAGTAGTAAATTCCGTACGAAAAAGGGCTTGGCCTCGCGGAAAATCGGTCAGCGCTGTCTCAAAAGCTTTTTGGTCCAAGATCGATGGCAAGCGATCTAGTATCCACTTTCACCTAAGTAAGGCTAGCCTCTCCCCAGTTTTTGGGGTTTTAACAGGTCTATTGGATCCACGCAATAAGGCTGGGAATCATATTAGCCGCCATCTGCAGAGGCGAGATGGAAGAAGATGGGGTGGAAATAACCCAACACTTCCCTTTTAACTGTTCCTCGTTTGGGAGGTCAAGACTTAAGCACTTGGGAACGTATACCTTCAGTCATCCTACCGCATTAGCGGGAATGGAAATTATGTAAATGCCTGTGCAAATTTGTATTGGCTACTTAAAGTTTTGCTAATTTATAGTTCTGTGGCAACCCCAAAGTAATGTGGCAACCCCAAATGCAACTCTGCAAAAAGCATAGCTATGGCAACCCAAAAACTGGATAAGCTGTCAGCTTGACAAACCGCCATTTTTCCTTCTTCTTGGCGCATCATCCCGACTGCAAGCACGTTTCATCATTTTCACTCTCCATTTCATTTTCTATTCAATCATCAACTTTGTATCAGGTTTTTATATTAAAATAAATCCAAAATTATTGTGGACATCCCACAGTTCGAACACAGGAGTTCTTCTTTTCTATGGCCTCACAAAGGACGTGCGATCTTTGATCAGCCATCTAACCTACCTTAACCTTTGGCTTGTGTTCATCTGGTTGTCAAGAATAAAATGCTTCAGACTATTGAAGACACGGACAATAACACTTAAAACACCAATCAAGTGGGGAGACAGGTTCCCACAACAGTCGGGTCTATGTAACCGAAACATACTGGAATTTATAGACGGCTAAGAACCGTAAACTCAAAATTTTTTAGCCAAAGTATTTCGCCTATAAAACAACAAACATAAAACCCTCTAGTACTTTCAAGAGGCGATTATACACAACTTGGGAGGAAAATCCAAGCACACAACTACTGGCAAAGAAAAGAATTCCATTATTTGTAGGAAAATGGAAAATAGAGACTTATATATACTCTATATATGTATGTATAATAAATAATAAAACTACAGTAGCACGAAAAATTGTCAAGACAATTAGCACACTGTGAGTAACTTCAACCATAAAAGCCTTCAAAACTTCAACATAATTGAATAGTGTTATGCAAACTCAGACAATCGCACATGCACATATGTACTATATACATATTTACATGTGTTGTATGAAAATTATTTATTACGAGCATGTTCAGCAATCGTTAACAAGTTGCACGTATCGATAATATGTCAAAATAGTGACAGCTGATTGCCATAGCTGAATAATAATGCCACCAGCAAAGCAACAACAACAAAAATCACAACAATTAGCAACAACAACAAAAAATACAACAAATAGCAACACAAAAAGCAACAACAACAACAAGAATCACAGCAATTAGCAACACCAAAAGCAAAATAAGTTTACTACCATACATAATAGCAGCAACAGCAACAATAACAACAACAACAGCAGCTGTATGCAACCGCTTAGCAACAATCACGCGGCGAAAAGCGACAAAATCATCACTCACGCAAAATAGCGCGCTTCACACGCACACACACACAAACACCTACATATGTACGTACACATGCATCACACAACATATTACAACAACAAAAATAGCCAACAATTGCAAAAATCTAAGAAATGTAGTAATTTTCGTTGAAACAGAACACGCGTTGTGAACCATATATTCCATTATACATATGTTGGTATGTGTGTGTATGTAAAGCTTGTAGCGCGCTTCGTAGCCGCTCTGGCTGGGCTGAAAAATACTTTCGCCAACTTCAGGGTAGGGACACGATGTGCTTTGCATTTTCGATAGTTTGTGTTGGCCTGCGATGAATTTAAATGCGCTTAATTGGCAGCCATTCGAATGGTTATTTTAGCGAGCGCCAACAATTACAAATATAATAGCAACAACATGTGTAGATAAACACCTTTACAAGGTGACATACAAATGTGCGAATACTGAGTGATTACTGCAGCTTATGGAAATATTTAATAAATGTTCAAAGCTATCAAGGTTTGTTAATAAATAAAGCGTGTAGTATTTAGGTGAAGTAATGGTGGGCTCCATCGGCTGACGAGAAACTATTGGGTAGTCGCAAAAGTCTTTTCGTATTTCTAATCAAACTTTGACGTATTTTTTTATATTTATGTATATACATATTTTCTCAGTCCAGTTCAAATTTGGTCAGAGAAAAAAAGTTCTCAGTCCGGATCAAATTTGATCAGACAACAAAATATATTCTCTCAGTTCGGTTCAAATTTGATCAGATGATATAAAGCAACTGAGACCAAATATTGCGAACTAACATAGGATTATTCTCAAAATAATATTGGAGGTCACAATATTGTAAGACTTGACGAAGCGCAGTTGACCAAGTACTCACTCAAATGTATTGGGAACAATGAGCCTGCCTTGCGGCAATACCTGAGATAGTAATCAACCCAATTTGGAACTGTTTCCAAGTAGAAAGAGTTAATGTCGGCTTTTGAAGTTTCGATTTGGTTAATAATTCTTATTTTGAAAGTTTAACTAAACTAGGCTTAGCGACAAGTTGAAAGAAAACAGTGGAAGTAATTCTTTAAAAGAAAGATATTTTCCACTCTGGAACCAACAAAATACATTAATGAAGTGAAACCATAGAAATCCCCACTAATCAAGCATAACCTACTTTATGTGAAAGAACAAATTTCCAAATTTCATATAAAACAAATTGAAAAAAAAAAAACAAAAACAAAAAAAAATCATTCTTATATCGACTGAAGCCGCTCCAATTTATATTCCACCGTTTGTAGCAACTTTGACGAACTTGCCACAAGTAACTATAAGCGCCAAATTATTAATAGTCATAACAAGGTTTACAGGTTAGAAGCGCCCGTTCAACCGCCTTGGTGGTCCAATTCAAACACGAACAAAGCTATAACTTCTTGCTCTCACACTCTCTACCTAACCATTGTTTGTGTTGTACTCATTTATGTTGCGCACGATTTGCACATTCGACGGCAATTTGAAGTATTTCAAAATGTAAAAACTCCAACCACAACAACAACAAGATGAACTGAGCAAATAGACAATAAAGCAACAATCAGCATAATCATCATCGGCAGCAACAACCACTACGAGTAGCAACAAAAGCAAAATGTTACCAACAAAGTATTGCAACAAAAGCAAATAACACAAATAGTAGCAACAAAAATATGCTGAAATGTGATTTAAGTTGCCGCAAGCAGAAAAATACATACCTTCTGTTATTAAAAACGTATAGAAAACATGAGCAAGCTTTAACTTCGGCTGCGCCGGAGCTATAATACTCTACACAAGTGCATTTCTTGCAGCATAAAGGGTATAAAAAGTTATTTATCTCGATTTTGATCGATCAGTTTGTATGGCAGCTACATATGCATATGCTGTAGTCTTCTGATCTGAACAATATATTCGAAGATTGCAGCTTTGCCGTGGAAAATTAGCTATGTCGAATTTCATGAAGATATCTTGTCAAATAAAAGAGTTTTCCATACAAGGACTTCATTTCGAACGATCAGTTTGTAGGACAGCTATATGCTATAGTTGTTCGATCTGAACAATTTCTACAGATACTGTAGGGCTATCTTTGACAATAATCTATGCTAAATATCGTTACGATATCTTGTCAAATAAAAGAGTTTTACATACGAGGACGAGATTTTGATCGATGAGTTTGCTTGGCAGCTATATGCTATAGTTGTTCGATCTGAAATATATTTACGAATATTATAGCTTTGTCTTGGGTAATAATCAGTGCCAAATTTCATGACGATATCTTGTCAAATAAAAAGGTTTTCCATACAAGGACTTCATTTTCAACGATCAGTTTGTATGGCAGCTATATGCTATAGTTGTTCGATCTGAACAATTTTTACAGATACTGTAGGGCTATCTTTGATAATAATCTATGCTAAATATCGTTACGATATCTTGTCAAATAAAAGAGTTTTACATACGAGGACTAGATTTTGATCGATGAGTTTGCTTGGCAGCTATATGCTATAGTTGTTCGATCTGAAATATATTTACGAATATTATAGCTTTGTCTTGGGTAATAATCAGTGCCAAATTTCATGTCGATATCTTGTCAAATAAAAAAGTTTTTCATGCAAGGACTTCATTTTGAACGATCAGTTTGTATGGCAGCTATATCCTATAGTAGTCCGAAATCGGTGGTTCCGACAAATAAGTAGCTTCTCGGGTATAAAAGGATGTGTGCAAAATTTCAAATTAATATCTCATAAATTAAGGGACTTATTCACATCAGTTATATGTATGTACGGACATGGCTAAATCGACTGAGTTCCTCACCCTGGTACGTATTACGTATATTTTAAAGGGTCTACTACATTTCATTCTAAGAGCTATCGTGTCTTCTTTGCAGACTGAAAATAGCCAGTTCAGGGTATAAAAATACATACATACATACATACGTACAGTAAGTATATATAAACTCTTGAATATACTATATGTGACGTACCTTCTTATAAATGTAAATACATATACATACATATATGTTTCTGTATATACATACTTATGTATGTATGTGCGTTTGTTATAAAATCGTGATCTCTGCAACATGTTGCACGCAAATCAGTGTTGTTGCATACCTGCTGTCTGCCAATATCGTGCAACGCTTCAAAGTATATGACATAGCCGCACATGACACACATACATATATTTGTTTATACATATGTCACTACGAGTGCTTACTGTGCCACGAGCAGCAAAAAATTACCATCAGCAACATTGTTGCCAGCACACACTAACTCAATTTGGTTCAACAGTACTACACCGCCGCACTCCCCACCGCCTGAATGGGCACCGTTTTGGAATTTATGTATGTATATTATTTTAGCTATCTCTTTTTTTATTAGCTACAAATGATTTTTCATCAATGCTTTCGCTGCGCCAACTCCACACACACACCACACACACACTTGTTTATTTATTTATTGCCAACAGTTTTTTCTCAATCGGGATTTGTTTGTTTGTTGTAGCGCTGAATTGTGGGATTGTTAGAAACGTTCGCCATGTGCCCGCACTAAAAAGCAGCGTTTAAGCGCGTTCGTTCGACTCGGCGGCCGTCGCTGCTGCTGCTGCGACATTTGCAAAGTAGCTGCAACTAACTAATACGCTTTTGATTATTTTTGTTGCTTTTTTTTGGATTTTTTGTTGTGCTCAGCGTTTGGCGCGTTTACAACGACGCCACAGAGCCACGCTGTCTCGTAGTTTGCGCTAGCTAAGCTCACGTTTGTTGTCGCTGCTGTCGGCTGGTCTAGCCATAATGGCAGCAATGGGTACAGTGGGACAACACCATATAATTTGCAAAAATAAAATTTAATGTATTTTAGACAACCGAATTAAATCTATGTCCAAAATTCCTTTATTTATCACGAACTCAACAAATAGTTGTGAGTAATATGTAGTAAGGAAATACAAAGCTATGAGGTGAAAAATAATCACTAATAAGAGGTCAGACATGTTTCAGCAAACTTTTTTTATTCTTACTTTTTCATACCATTTTTGTAGTACGATTTGTCCTTTGCTTCAAATTAGTTTCGGCGGTCACCGTTTTATTCGATGAAAATTTCTTCCCAGCGTGCATTCTTTTGAGATCTGAGTACAGGAAATAGACGCAGGGGACCAGATCTGGAGTCTAACTTTGAATAACATAATGTTTTAAGACCGTAGCATACTCTTGTAAAACCTCCAAAGGTGATCCAGTCACTGCTGCCTAGACCATCTATGGAAGAAACACGAAAACTATGGAGGGAACACTTCTCCAGCCTGATAAATATCATTGAAAGCATAACAGCAGGAGATGGCATTGGAGCAGACGTTCAGTCCTCGAAGAAGTTCGAATACCATTAGTCGTCTGAAGAAAAAGAAAACAACCTCAGTCTCTCTTGATGATCCTTTCTTTTGCAAGGTAGTCAGACGCGATAACCTTGCCAGACGAGCCAGTTAGGTTTTTCCACGCTTTGGAGCGGGCTCTCTCATACCCAAATATTTGTGAATGATATGATGCGCATGTTCAGTTGATATCTCTAAAGTGTCTAAAATCTCGAACAAATTATTATTTTGTGAACTTTCTTGATATTTTCTTCGGTAATAACCTCTTTTGGGCGTCCAATGCGATCCGACAGCTTTTAAATTTATAAACGCACCTTTTAGTGGTTAGAGCTAACTACAAAGCATATGAGTTTTCATGTTCGAAAGAATTTTTAAACAGAAAAAAAACCAAAATTTCCAACCGTCCATCAAAATTTATCATCATGACTAGCGAAATGACTGTCAACATACTACATATGAATGGAAAAGATAACCTTAAATTTAGTACAAGAAAATGATAAAGCCTTCACTGACTTCCAAAATTAGTTTGCTCATTCATAGATTCTCTAATTTTGTCAAGCAAGTAAGCATTGTGGTTACAAGTTGTCCATACATACATATACAGTTATTCTCAAAAATATACGAACGCAGCTGGAAGTATACCAATCCAATTGCGAGCTCATTTATATCAATCACAAATATAAATTACACACACTTGCTTATAAAGTCGTCATCAAAGAAACTTAATTGCATGTTGTGGTCGATTTTTTATGAGAAACCCAACTTTTCGACCACATAAAACATAATCCACTCACCAATCATCAATATAAATGGAATTCATTAGCAATCTGAGAATTAATGTTAAGAGCAATGAAATGACACAGCAAATCTTAATATGTCTAAATGTATGCTACAAAAATGTTATAAAACTGCATAAAAGGAATGAAGTCATGATACTATGTAACATATTTGGTCTATCTACATTAATTAAGTACAGCTTCTAAGAAATGGACTTACTCTAGCAGCCAACAGTTGTAAAGTATAGTGCTATATTCTTAACACTATCTTCGAAAAACAAAAAAAAAAAATCAGATTTTTAGACTTTTGAGAGCAATATTTTTACTAAGCTTAAAACGCGAGCAATTGTATTTTCTATACATAATATTCCTTAAAAAACTTTCAGTGAAGTTAAAATCTTACTGCGCATTTATTTCAAAGCGCACCACTGTGCCAACACGACGCTTAAATGTCTGATGCGGTAACAAAAAATGCATTAGCTTGCATTTAAGTATTATTAATGTTGTTGTTTTGTTGAAGAAAATCTAGCAGAAAAAAACAAAAAAAGGCGACTAGCCACGCGCACATCACAATTCCGATACAGCACATAAATATTCTCGTTATGAGTATTTACAATAATCTACGAACTTGTTAAGTGCATATTTTGTTTAGTCAATAATTACTGCGGCATTTTCGCCAATTAATTTGTTTGCTTTTCGCATTTGTTATTTTTATTAGCCTGTTGTGGTGTTGAGCAAATACGCGGCATAAGTGTTCCCCTTGTTGTTATTGTTGTTAGCGAGGGTTATTTACCACATTTTTTCGCAAATGCGCACACTTCTATGCAAGTGTGTTGTTATGCGTCTGTGTGTGTGTGTGTGCACATTAGCTGCATTCTTCGCTGTTGTTGCTCTTCACCTCTCTGCGCCACAACAATTTTAATATTTTGCATAAACATTTAACTGCGTGTGTGTGTGTGTGCTTGAACTTAGTTGTAGCTGTTTGCCATTTAGTTGGAGTAAGTTTTTGTGTTGTTTATTTTAATTAAGCTGAATTTATTGCTAGTTCAGGGACATCATTTAATATTAAGTTATTTCTTTATGGAATTTCACAATAAATACTCAATGATTGTATAAGAAAAGTAGAAAGAACGTTCATTTCTGCTGGATCGATGCTATAAAAGACACCACGGATGCATTTCTTACACACTAAAAGGGTATAAAAAGATCGCTTTCTTGTTTTTGATCGTTCAAATTGTAAGGTAACTATATGCTATAGTCATTCGATATAAACAAAATGTTCGAAAATTGTAGCCCTGACCAAGACAATATCCCGTGCCAAATTTCTGGCAGATACCATATCAAAAGAAAAATTTTTCCATATAAGAACTTGAGTTTGATCCATCAGTTTGTAAGGCAGCTATGTAGATGCTAAAGTGGTCCGATGTCGGTGATTCCTACAAATGAACAGCTTATTGAAAAGAAAAACACATGTACAAAATTTCAGATCGATATCTCTAAAACTGAGGGTATTCTTCTTCTTCTTAACTGATGGAGACCCCGCTTACGCGGTTATATCCGAGTTTACAACAGCGCGCCAGTCGTTCTTCTTTTTCGCGCTTCGGCGCCAATTAGTGACTCCAAATATAGCTAGGTCCTTCTCCACCTGGTTTTTCCAACAAAGTGGAGGTCCTCCTCTTCCTCCTCCGGCGGGTAGTGCGTCGAATACTCTCAGAGCTGGAATGTTTTCGTCCACTCAGACGAGATAACCTAGCCAGCGTAGTCGGTATCTTTTAAATCGCTGAACTACAAGTATATATATTTACCAATGCCAATGCGTAAGTGAGGACAATTTTCTAGACACCATTATTTTGGAAGTGGCCAGAAACGATCTTTTTACATATGGCTCAACTGGCTAACGACTTCCGGTCTCAGACCAAGTACTCTCTAGGTAGCCAAAAAACATCCATTTGAAAGCGAGCTAAAGTGAGAAGGCGAATCATCCCTACTCAGGCTTGTGCGCTGAGCTTCGGACCCGCTACATAAAAAACATCCCCAATGAAAAGGAAGGGAACTAAAGGACTATTACGCATACATATATACAAACGGACGGATGGATAGACAGATAGACGGATATGGATCAACGGGCTCGGATCGTCATGTCATGAGCTTCTGCCGTTTCCTTCTGAGTGTTATCAACTTCGTGACAAACGTAATATGGGTATATTCTGTTCAGAGTTTATTCAGCAAAAGCTTCTATGAAGCAAAACAATAAGAATAAGAGCAATGGGTTATTTAGTGTATATATTCAATGGTCATACATATTGCTTTATCGTCGACTCAGTCTAATTTTTCAGAGACATCGCGAGAAATTCGTATTTGTTTCTGTTCGGTTTACTACGAACTCAGATCTTTTACGGAAGCGTTTTAGAACAGCTTTAGGTTGCGAAATCCGCGGATGCTTATAATACTAACTCAAATACAACACCCAACAAAGCTTGCCAGTCGTCAAATACAAATCGTATAATTTGCTGAATGTAGCTTTCGTGCCAAAGACGCGAAGCAAACGCAAGGCGAAGTATCTTCTGTCATTAAATAAATGGTTGTCGCACTTGTAAAACCATCATTAACACCAACAAAAATGTTAGTCTCGAAATCCAACGCAGAATAACTCTTGCTAACAGGTGCTACTTTGGACTGAGTAGGCAATTGAAAAGTAAAATCCTCTCTCGATGACTAAAAACCGATTTCTACATTTCACTCATTATCCCCGTCCTGCTATATGGTGCAGAGGCATGGACGTTGACAACATCTGATGAGTTGACGTTACGAATTTTCGAGAGAAAAGTTCTGCGGAAGATTTGTAGTCCTTTGAACATTGGCAACAGCGCATACCGCGGGGGAAGTAGGGGAAGACGAAGACCTCCACTCCGTTGGAAAGACCAGGTAGAGAATGACTTGGCTATACTTAGCTAATTGGCAGCAAACAGTGAAAAGGAAGAACGACTAGCACCCAGTAAAAAAACTCCGCTATAACCGCATACGCTTCGTCTACGCCAACACAGAAGAAGTTTCCATACCCACTAGCAGGAGTAAAGTATAAACTTTAGTGATTAAATAGATTAATAGAGAGATTACGAATTTTTTTAGACAAGTATGGTTGCCTATATTATTGTTCACGATTTCAACAGGTATTCTTCTTTTTACCGAACAATTGCAAGTCGAACTAGATGTCGACGTGGAAGTTCACAAAATACAGACACTAAAGAATAAGTACTATGTGTTAGATTGCACTGGCTGCTGTGCTTTTCAGGACACATAAGCTATAAGCTGCAGAGAAAAAATCCCATTAATTTACTCTCTGATTGCCGAATATAATTCAATACCGTTATAATTACGAGCTCATATTTGGAGAGTATTCCTAGCTGTGTCTAGGAACCAAGTTTTCAGAGCACCAAGCGAAAAAATCATGCGTTTTTTCCCACCCTAATATACTAATATACAATTACTTACGTTGATAATTGTCAACATCACATCAAATCAACATAATTGGAACATACCTGAAAGAAAGAAATGAAAACAAAGGTTATTTTCGATTTTGGATTAAATATTATTAAATGAAAGTTACACGCATTATAAATATTACAAATACAATAGTAACATTAAGCACATGTAACACATGTAATTGTGAGCACACATGCATATGCATATATATGTACATCTTAATTGCGAATATACATATGTACACATAGCATTTGCGCCAATAGGCAACTGTGAGGCATTTAACTATTTGCTCACTTGTCACTCGACGCAGTTACCCCCCATTGCGTTTCTTGGGAACAATGCTCGTAACTCACATCGTCCATAACTTCCTTATAATCATACACATGCACGCACTAACACACACACACACCAACACCATCGTACGCATTTGCTAAAGCTCAGCTAGGCGCGCCTAGTATTTTGAGGTTAGCTATATTTATAGCGCGAGTGCCTCATTTTTGCAAGACAAACAGACGCACAAGTGTAGATGTATGTATGTACATATATACTTATAGGTAAGTGTTGTGTTCGTGAAGTATGAATTAGCTGTCAGTTGAGCGCAACCGCTTTTCAAATGATTTCTCAGAATCATTCAATAATTTGTAATGGTTTTCAATTTTGATTTGTAAACAAGTTCATTTAGCTTGCCATAAGAGTCATTGTGCCGCATTTTATTGCCAATTGCAATGGAAAAATCTACTGAAAGGCATTTCAAAAAATATTATATAATATAATGATGTTTTTGCTTTATTGTTAGTGAAAAGATTTATTATTTGTTGTGGCAGCGCGTATATTTAATCGCGTATATTTAATGAGACATTCAAATATATACATATGTATGGATTAAAACGTATATAAGCAATTATATTTATCAATTACATTGAAATCGATTGTTTTTTATAGTTTGTGATATTTCGCTTCATTTGTCTATAATGATAATCCTGCCACTAGAAATTATACGCAATCGAAACAGCAAGGTAACTATAGATTATCAATATCCTAAACTCAAATTTGAAACTGAGAACAAGCCTTACATATCGTAAATCAGTGACTATTTAAAGCGATTTTCCAAAAAAGCCTACTATTCAACAGAATATAGCTTCCAGATTGCTTCCTTTTCCTTCACAACCACTTCAAATGAGAACCATGCCAGATAACTAGACACGATGAATAAGCAGTCGGTTTGATTTTTGATCTCCTTTGGCGTATTTTTTCGGCATCGGCTCACCTTTGCCACGATATGCGGCAGATTGATCGTCTGTTTCCGGGTCGTAAGCATGGATCCAATACTCATTACCACGAATAATACGTTTCACGACTACTGGTAGACGGAACGCATTCTTTCACAGACGTTAACGCGACGTTGTTTTTCGAAAAAATTTTGTGTTTTTGAAACCAATCGTGCCTTCAGTGTTCTTGGGCCCAAATGACTTTCAAAATGGTTTTCACTGAATCTACTGATATTCCAATGTTATGTAAGATATCTGACTGTTAATTGGTGAATGCACTTTATGTACTTTAGAATGACAACCATATACTAAACTTATGATTATTTTGTTGTGTTATTTGGCGCAGACGTCACTGACAGTCATATCAATCGTGGAAAAAAAATATTTCGACGGATTGGTTTTCGCACGAAATTCAAATAAAAAAGTCTTACTATTTTTTGCCCACAGTAGTATGTACTAAGAGGCTGAAAATCTTCCACAGTTAAACCAAAAGAAACAGTTAAACCAAAGCATAAAGAGACTCGAAAAATTATAAGAACATTCATAACAAAATGAAAAGAGCCGCCGAACAATTACAGTGAATAAGTCGGAAATGCCTAAATGTCAGTCAAAAGTGAAATTAAAATGACTAATTTTTTGAGCTTGGCATTCTTTTTCCATCTGCTGGACTAAAGAAGTGAGAGTGGAAGTCGAAGATGCGAAAATACCGACCACCAATCACCATAGCATACTAGTTTATGGTATATCTCTCCTTCTCTGCGCACAATACAGCTATAAGGAATAAACACCGTAACAGAAACAAAATCCAAAATATGATTCGAATTCTCTCCAGCTTAGCTATACCACTTTGTACTTCCGTATGGAACATTTATTGTGAAGAGGAAAGAATTGAATATGTGCTTGTTTGAATTGCATAAACTCCAAAACTACTTGAGGAATTTGAAAAATTTTTTCACAGCTGGGAAGCTCTACTCTCTCCGGTGAACAAAGGCTACGTTATATTTTCAAAAATATTAGAGATCCTTACTAAAACGCCAATAATATAACCCAAGGTGTAAAAAACTTTCACAGATACTCTCAAGACACCAAAGCAAACAGCTTTTGCTTTGAAAGCATTCGAAGCAGTCAAAATTATAAAGATTTCTTGAAAATTTTTTCGGTTTCCTAGAGTTTTTTATCAACGACTGTAAAATGAATTTGCATTTCTGAGCACTCGAAACATCGATTTGATGAGTCATCCATCATATACTTAGTCCTGGCGTGGGTCCAGATGACTTTTTTTTACTCCCGTTCCTAAAAAATAAACTAAGAGATCAATGTTTAACGACACTTGAAGAGGCGGTTGATACTTTCAGAACTTATTTTTTGGAGACACCTCAATCAGGATGGCAAAGTGCATCGACAATTACTTTAAACTCATGCAAAAGTATATAGATCGTAATAAAGAATATATTGAGAAACAATAAATCGAATTCCGCTGATTGCTATTTATTTTAGCTCTCTAAATACGAAATATTAAAGACAACCCTCATATGTACATATATACAGTGGACCAATAAAGTTTACATACACCTAATTCCATTAAACTCCGGCACGTTTATTTGTTTCAAAATTAATAAATTTTGTGGTTTTTTTCTATCCATTTCAAGATATGTATATTTAGCATTAAATATAGCATATGAAAATATTTTTTTTTTTACACAAATAAAAAAAATTTAAGTTAAAGCTTAAAATGAGCATAATTTATATCAAAAAAGTTTACGTACACTTTATGATTGTTTATATAAATCAAAAGTAATTACAATACTTTTAACGGGTTTTGGCCTACATTTTGTTGCTATTAGTGTCCCTAGACATCGTTGTATGCTCCCCACTTAATTTCTAGTATTATTTCCGCATACTTTGACCAACTAAGTCCATGATCCAGCCTTTTGGCCTTATTTTGATGAAATTCGATGTTTTAGAATACGATTTTCCAAAAAGTTCCAAATATTTTCAATAGGAGTAATGTCTAGTGATTCTGGGACCTATGGAGTTATTTTTATTTCCATAACAACCCTGCAGGTACAAGATACAATGTGCATTATGGGTCGGTATACTGTTGGAAACTGATTTTCCTACTATTAACAGCCGATTTAAGCACACTTAAAATTTAAAATTTTTTCCTAAAATGTTCAGATACATATGCTTATCCATGTTTTCACTAATAAAGTCCAAATGTCCAACTCTAGATGCAAACCATACACCCGCAAACCATAACATTACCCCCCAGAGTGCTCTACCATTGGCAATACATTTTGTCCTTTGCGACTTCATTGATCTTTCTCCACACTTTTCGTGATGTATTCGAACCAAATTTATTAAATTTTGAATCGTCGGTGAACACAATGTTTTCCCAAAACCAATACGGTTTGTTTAAATATTGTTTAGCAAACGCCGACATTTTCTTTTTATTAATCTTATATATGTATGGCTTACGACGCGCGACTCGTCTATGATAACCAGCACTCTTCAACAAATTCCTTACTGTTTGGGGATTTATTTTTTTTGTGTACATTTCAAAAATGTATAAGCATATGTATCTGAGCATTTTAAGAAAAAGATTTAAATTTTAAGTGTGCTTAAATCGGCTGTTAATAGCAGCCATTTCTATTTACCACAGGATAACGACCCAAAACACACAACTTATCTTGTACGTGAATGGTTGTTATGGAAATAAAAATAACTCCATAGGTCCCGCAATCGCTAGACATTAATCCTATTCAAAATATCTGGAACTTTTTGGAAAACCGTATTCGAAAACATCGAATTTCATCAAAATAAGGCCAAAAAGCTGGATCATGGACTTAATGGGTCAAAATATCCGGAAATAATACTAGAAATTGAGTGGGGAGCATACAACGATGTCTAGGGACACTAATAGCAACAAAATGTAGGCCAAAACCCGTTAAAAGTATTGTAATTACTTTTGATTTATATAAACAATCATAAGTGTACGTAAACTTTTTTGATATAAATTATGCTCATTTTAAGCTTT
Organism: Bactrocera tryoni; assembly: GCF_016617805.1. Classification (NCBI taxonomy): domain Eukaryota; kingdom Metazoa; phylum Arthropoda; class Insecta; order Diptera; family Tephritidae; genus Bactrocera; species Bactrocera tryoni. Next base: position 9,951,208 of record NC_052500.1, read on the forward strand.
TTGAACTTAAATTTTTTTTTATTTGTGTAAAAAAAAAAATATTTTGATATGCTATATTTAATGCTAAATATACATATCTTGAAATGGATAGAAAAAAACCACAAAATTTATTAATTTTGAAACAAATAAACGTGTCGAAATTTAATAGAACTAGGTGTATGTAAACTTTTTTGGTCCACTGTACATACGTTTTCATATAAATTTTCCATTAGTATCACCTTAGCCACTTCCAGCACCGTCGAATATTGTCACGTCAAATCCATGTTATTTAATTAATTTTAATGCAATCTTAAAGTTTTTGCTGCCTGTATGACAATTTTTTAAATTTGCTTACACATTCCCATTGATTTCGTGGTGTGCTTTTTGTTTTTTGCTTCACGAAGCAGCGCGGCAATATGTCAGAAAAATTGATCGCTAACACGAAAAGCATGTAACATAAACATAAGTGCATTAAAGCCGCCGAATTGCCAAATGCCGAACACAAAAAGCAAAAATGCAAATACAAATAACGAACAACAAGCCGATATACATATGCATGTAAGTGGCGGTGTGTGTGTGTGTGTACGTAAAAACATTTCACGGTAATTCGCAGCAATTGCTTTAAAAGCAAAAATCGCAACAAAATCCAAAAGCAACAGCAAAAACAATGGCAAAAGAGGCTCAGTTAATGTGCGGATTTTTAAGAAGTCTTTTTGGCGCATTTGCATACATACATACTTACATGTATGCGTGTATGTGTTCGTTTATAAATTTACAACTGCATTTGCATCGCTGCCGCTTAATTTGTTGGTGCGATATGCAAATTTGCCAATCATATGTCGTACATACATACATACATGCAGCTATGGACAAGTGTTTGTATGCACTTGTGTGTGTGTGTGCATCTTTATATCTCGCGCTAAGCCGTCTAAGCAAATTATGCAATTTTATAGCGAATTTCAATTTGGCATTGCAATCAATTTTGCCTCAATCATATTTTACACCGACGACGCTCAACACTTTTATGCAAATGGCAATTCGTTTGCGATTATGTGCGATTTTTAATAGATCAAAATCGGTTGTAAAAGTCACACTTCACAGTTTGCGTTTATGGTTTTATGTTTGGAGGATTTCGTAAATACATAATTATGAGTCCTAAACATGAAATAAGAAAAAACATTAACTCCCCTTGCACCGGAACTATATACCCTTCACAAGCACAAAAAAATCGATACTATAACTTTGATCAGTAAGTTTGTATAGCAGCTGTATGCTATAGTGACTCGATCTGAACAGTTTCTTCGAAGATTGCATCATCATCTTAGATAATAACTCGTGCAAAATTTCGGAAAAATATCTCCCCAAATGAAAAAGAAAAAACGAAAAGGCGGACGGACATGGACAAATCGGCTCAGCTCGCCACGCTGATCATTTATATATACATTTTATAGAATCTCGTTCTGATCCTTGAAACCTTATGTAGCAGACTTTACCAATGAGAGCTACGTAGAACCCAGAAGAGAGAGGAGAGCTCGGACAATGCTATGTAGGGCTAAAGCAGTACGGGGGAGATAAATAAAATGTTGATAACCTCAGCAGAGCTAGAAACAGCCAAAGAGAGTATAGGAATGAACACTACATAGAGCTGGAAGATCGAAAGATTCCCAAGATGGGCCAGTGAGTTTCAATTACTTTCTAAAAGATGGAATCTAGGGCGATGGTGACATGTTGATTATGAATCTTAAAAATCTTAACATCTAAGATCTTTGAAGTCCGCTGAGAACCAGTGAGAGCTAAGCAGAGCCATAAAAACTAAAGAAAGTAAGGGAATGAGCACCACATAGAGCTGAAAGATACAAAGAGAGTCCCGAAGGGCCAGTGGGGGTCTTTATAAAAGATGGAAACTATAGGGATGGAGATATGCTGAACATGGATCATAAAAATCTTAACATATTGGATACTTGAAGCTTTAAGAAAATTCCGGTGAGAACCAATAAGAGCTACGTAGAGCCCAGATGAAAGGGGAGAGACCGGGCAAAACTAGGTAAAACTAAATAAGGCCAGGGAGAGCCAAAGAAACTCCTTGTAAGCGTGGTAATGCTACACAGGTGAGATATACAAAGAGAGTCGGGAAGGCCAAATGGCGGTAAAAGAGAGTTAAAGTTAAGTTTGCAGGGAGCCAGAAAGAACCAAACTGTGTCGAGGATAGCCATAGAGAGTTGAAAAGAACCGCAAAGGGAAAAGAACCTCTGGCCTATAGCTGCGAGCGAACGGAGTCAGCGAAAATGCTTATCTGCCTTGAAATACCAAAGAACTCGATCTCACATTGGGCTTTATTTGGTAAGAAAAAAATCGGGCATTTATGCATCGAAAACAATTCAGTTTTGCAGTTTCTGAAACTTGAACAAATTTGTCTCCACAGGATAGACAAGAAGAGGCGCGTAATAGCCAAGGAGATATGGAAAAAGACCAAGAGTTTCAGAGGAAGTTCAGTCACATCAAACGAGCCCAAAGTAATGGCATATTATTAATTAATGGTTCAAAGTTGTTTAAAACAAACGAGATTGAGGGTCGCAGCACAAATTCGGACTTCGAGGACTGGGATGAAAACCATGTTTTTAACAACGAACACGTCAGTATTTTTAAAAATTATACCAATGAACCTCTGGGCGACTGTTTCAAGCTGATAGAGTCAAAAAAAGGGTTGATTTGCTCTGGAAAACTTAACTTGATCGTACCGGGGTCTTCATTATATGCTCGACATATAACCAAGCTAGTTCTAAGTCCAAGCATACCATAATAATTTTCATTGGTATGTCTTTTAGAGAAATTAGGTGTTTTTGGTAAACCCAAATTCGCGCACTTAAACATCAGTATGAACTCAGTTTTAAGATTTGAACAATCTTTTCTCCACATGAGAAAAAAGTATCAACTTTTTGTTTCGAAATTACGGCTTTATATAATTTTCTAAATTTAAAATATAACCTCACATTTATGCTGTTTAAAAGCAGCTATGCTTATCGGATCGAAATTCAGCTCAATCAATGTCTGATGTCTGCTTGTTAAGCTCTTCTATTGAATTTTGCTACTCGGCCACTCACACCTCGATTTTGCTTGGGAACCCTTCTCCACACCGCCCACCCAACTGCTTTCGCTTACAAACGAGATTTCATGATCGCAATCACCTATAAATAAACAGCAACGCTAATGAACATTTACAACAAGCGAACAACAACCACCAACAGCAACAACAATACAAACAAAAAAACAAAAATAATCAAGTAAAGCTGTGACAACAGCCAACTTGTCGCCAGCCATGTTTTGCCCGTTGTGCGCGTACAATTGTTGCTAAATTCTCACATAATGCCACAACAACATAACAACAAAGCGCCTGCGGCGTTGGCTTGTATACAATTATACTTGTTTTTGTAATTATGATTGGTGTTGATTGTGTTATTTATTCAAAGATTTTTTTCCTCGATTTACTTCATTTAATTGTAAGTACGTGTACTTGTCATTTGTTTTCAGTTCGTTCGTTCGTTGGTGAAAAAAAAGTCGTTTAGTAATATTTCTCGAAATTTATTATTGACATTATTATTTTTTATGATTATCTTTCTCTTTGTTGTAAATGAATTGCAATCACAAATCACTCAATTAATGAATTAATGAAAATCAATTTATTTTGCTAGGTGACAATGAAGTCAGTACTCACTCGTCAAGTAGGGCGTGGCGCAAATGGCAGGCGATTAATTAATGACTGGTGAGTAGAAACGCTTTGAAATAATATTACTATATTTGCGGTTGTAATACATACATATGTATATTTATGTAAATTTTGTAATCGTTTGGAGATGGTTGATGATAAGTCACAATGTGTATTTACTACGCGGTGTTTAGTTGTTTTGAATTTCCTAGAGAGATAGCTGTCAAATTAGACGTCAAAATTAACAAATGTTTTTGACTTTTTGTTTATTATACCTCGAGAAATTACCAGAAATTTTAAACTGGTTTGAAGATGTTTTGAACAAGTCACAATGTCCATTATGCTAAATGGTGTTTTGAATTTCCTAGAGAAATAGCTGTCAAATGAGCTGACAAAGTAAACAAATATGTTTGACATATACATGACCTGTTCTGAAGTAACGCTTAAAACCCAGGAGACTTTTTTCCAAAGCTCTGTTCTGTTCGGTTGTAAGCATCTGGGGTCGCGAAAGTATAATACTCTGCAGGAGATATCGACAGTGAGGCCGCAGAACCTAAGCGATGAGTACTGCTCTTGGATTTAGCAAGTGAGCTTCATTTGGTATAGCAAAGGACCAAACTCGTCTATCTATCTATCTAGCTATCACCTTCATAAAACGTGGTCCCGGTAGCAAATTGCCAATTGAGCGGAATAATCACTAAAGGCGATAAAATTTCGAATCAATGAAGGATATGGTCCATCATAAAAAGGATCTCACTTGGACAGCTTACAACGCTGGTCTATTATGATATCTGGAACTCCTATAAAAGGTTATCATTAAGACCCTCATAAATCGACAAAGCGCTTTGAGCCGATCACAAATTTGTTGAGGCGGCCAATATCAGTTTCAACTATGTCTTCTTGTTCATCAAATATACATATGACTGCCGAGATGCTTCAGCCTCAGTCTCGCAAAGGCTGGACAAAAATAGAAAATGGGCTTGGATATTACACCTAACCTTCTTCAAAACAACTTTGACAACAAGAATTTTAGCCTATGTTAAGAACTCGTACGATTGCTACAAAATTAACTTTGTCAAGGACAAGCGGTTCAGTAGATCTCCTACGTTCTACTAAAGGCCAGAAGTATCTGGTCGTCGACCAACAACTGTTAAGCGCACGCGAGGTCCATAGATCCAGTATTAGAGGGCAAGATGACAACGGAGATCCGACTAGTTTCCACTCCAGCGATTCCGTTATGACTAGGCACCCAAACGAGTCTGTTGATGAAGTATATTGATGTTATTTCTAGTGAGGGACAGTCACCTTGTATAACTCTGAGCCCACAGCTTACGAGCTGAAGGCTACTATAGCCACTCTTCTGTCGGAGTGAACGCTCACCTTCCTGAAAGGAACTGCTATCCGGAGCAGTAGGTTCACTGCTACCTTAATAACAGCCACTTTTGCCCGCATAACCCTCGTGGGCATTTGAGCATAGGAACAGCCAGTAGGAATAGCTTCTGTAACGTAGTGGTCCAAGTTTACAAGGATCCAACTGAAGGAGGATTGAATTCCAGCGGGACCCTGTTTGGACTCGTTTATATATTCAGCTTCCCTGAGCCTTGGAGTTATGAATATTAGTTTCCTTCCTATTACAAAAGGTTAAGGTAATCTGAACATTGACCCAGGGGTACCAAAGAAAACGACCGAATGTTGTACTTTTAAAATTTTCTGCGCACATTTAAGAACAGCCTTAATACGCATATATGTTTATACCTCATATAATGAAGCAGGAAAATTCTCACATGACTGCGCTGCAAAAGACAATTTCAGACAGTGCGTCTGATATGACAGCGTTCCCATGAAACGCGTCGGCTTCAGCTCACTGATTGTCCTAAAAGACGCTCGAATCCTGTGATGTCTGTCAAACAAATGTCGCTTTATTCGAATTACCAAACTAATTCTTAATTTCTTCTTTTAATTCCTTGATTCTTTTTATTATTTTTGCAGCGCTGCGGCATCTTTGGTACTCATTGTGTCCATACATTAACGCAATTACTCCAAAAAAATATATTTAATTTTAAGATAAAAGGCTAAAAGTGAGTGTGATTATTGCGGCATGAAAAGCGAAAATATGCAAAATTACAAAAATAAAACAATAAAGCCACTCAAAAGTGGAAGTGATATTGAAAACTTTCAGAAGTTGCGCCAACAAAGCGTTGCCGCCTGTCCACTTCATTGATCAAATCTTCAGCTCGTTTTGCACAAAGTGAATTTCGAGTGCAGCTTAGAGTCGCGTAGACTTGCTGTCGCTCATCAAAGACTCGTACATCAAGACGCGTCCCATTTATCAGTCAATGCGCACAGGTACATAGTGAGATCTTCATATCTTACGCTTTGAATTCGCCAATGACGAGCTTAAATGTCGTCAGTCTTCGCTACATACAAGCTGGCTCTATCGTCCGATCCGTCAAGATCAATGGTACGGCTGCGCGCAGCATGCCATGCAGACATGCAGATCCGCTTAGCATTTTGTGCTTGCCATCCGTCTGTCGGTTACTGTGTGATCCTTTTGTTTTAAGCAATCCACTGCTGACTGATCCGACTATCTAACATCCGTGCGGCCAGCTTTTCGTTTTGCATAAATCGTAAATCCTTTTCTTTCACGGCTCGTTTGATTTTTGAGTTGTGTGAATTACAATCGCGGCCGGTTTTTGATGTGACCAAAAATTCGGGGGAATGCAGCGCGATAAGATGAGAAGTGTTTTTCGGGATCTTTTTGTAAATATTTTTTTTTTTTTTACTTTGGATTTTCATTTGTTAAGCAGCCAAGCATTACCTGCTATTGGTTTCAAATTAGTAGCACTCAATTAGACACGAATATTCAGAGTGATTTTTCGAAGAAGGTTCTGAAGAGATTTTTCTGGAATATTTAGGTGACAAGCAGAGTCAAAACTTGAGGAATATATGTAAATATATATATACAAGTACAAATATATTTTATGTGATCTTGTAATGATATGAAGGAACATTATTCGATTCATATTCTTCGATTCATTATAATTGTCTTGCTTTGGTAAAATAATATGAAAAGTTTTAACCTGCTACTTTTTCAGCAAAGGTTATTAGATAGGTCTGGTAGCCTCGTGAGCCACCCATAGACCAGTGTTGGTCCTTTGCGATACCAGATGAGGTTCAGTTTCTAGGCCCAAGAGAGGTAGTGATCCTTTAGGATGCCTACGCTTGATGCCAATTTTAACAGATTCTCTGGCCTCACTATCGATACCTCCTTCAGTTCAACACACCGTGCAGTCATCTGGACTGAAATCCGCAAGATGCAGAAGTGGCGGCGGACCAAAATTAACATAAAGAAGGTCAAACCTGCGCACAGCCTTTCATCGTATGAGATAGCCCAACCTTCTAGAGACCCTAGACTCCAGAGAGGAGCAACAAAAAATAATAAGCTTGAACTCCGAACTCGATCCATTATCAAAGAGAGTATTCCTATAAAGTTACGGCATTTTCGAACGAGTTGGTATCTGCTTGAAATCATGGACTGAGCTGTACTAAGATGGAGTATTATAATAGAAACAAAGCTATGATGTTCCAGAACGTTACATATCCGTCGCGTTGCTTCATACAAGTATGTGAACAGATCTGCTTCTGAGGACTGGACTGAGGCAAACTGCTGAGAAGACCTATTTTCGAATACATACTGAAAATCGTGACAACCTACGCAGTTATCTTCTAGTTTCTATCGAGTATCGAGTTAGAAGAAAAGTGAGATGAAGATCAGGGTTTGTCCGGAAAGTAATAAGACTGATTTTCTTCCGCCGTGACTGTACTTCGGAACGTGCGCTCACCGACTGGATTCGGTAGCGGGCGTTCCTAGCTAAGGAACGAGCGACTGGTCAGTTGTCTCCGATCACCTGAAGAGTCAGGACAAACATTTTCGTGCGACGTGTTTCTGTGAGTGGTGCAAGCTGAAAATGCAACATTCGTTAGAGCAGAGGTACGCGATTAAATTCTAAGTAAAACTCGATAAATCTGCGACGTTTGATATGATCAAGCAGGCTTACCCAGATGTTGTTTTAACAATAAGTGGTATGTTTCGGTGGCACCAGGCCTTTTTAGAGGGCCGGAAAAAGGTCACCAGTGAGTGAGCAAATCCAAAATGAAAACGACTCTCACAGTCTCTTTTAAAATCTTGAACATCCTGGGCAAACCGTCAATGCCAAGCTTTACGTGGAAGTCCTCTAAAGACTCAAGCGAAGGGTCAATCAGGTCCGCCAAGACATCGCAGCCGATTAGAAGTTGCACCACGACAACGCCCCAGCTCACACCGCCTTTCCTGTGAACAGATACCTAACCAAAGCCGGCATCCTGCGCTTCCGCAGCCGCCCTACAGCCCAGATGTGGCCTCCCGAACTATTTTTGCTTCCTTGCCTGTAAAGACCGATGAAACGCCAGCATTTTGAGACAACAAGGCTCTCAAGGCTATACCGGAGAATGCCTTCCATGACGCCTTCAATGCTTGGAAATCGCGCTGCATCGACGCGGATGGAACCTATTTTGAAAGTTTTTAAAGAATAGCAACTATTGGTTTAATAAATTTTTTTAAATCGACTCAGTCTTATTACTTTCCCGACAAACCCTGTAAAACGTGTAAACGAGCTACGGAATCAGACAAAAAACTCAAACAATTTGACTTCGATTCCCGATGGTAGAAAAAAAGAGAGAGCAACGATGAGTACGCTTCGGTCTGACAGAAACCTCGTTAGCCAACAGGACACCGGATGTGTGCCAAACCAACCAATACGCTATGCGCATGCGTTAACCCACAAATGCGCAAAATAAACCAAAAGCAAATATTAAATTCAAGTTAACAAAAAATATGGACAAAATGCCGAAACCGCGAAATGTTAAACGGATATAAAATGTCTACCGCACAGATGATGCGCATGAGTTAATTAAAGCTGTCAATACCTACACTGAACCAACTAATACATGCAAACGTATTAGCTGGCATTTAGGCTTTGTGTAGCTGCCAACAGCGCTATAAAATGACAGCACTGCCACCAAAAACAACAACAACAACAAGAGTAATAATTGCAACTAAAAACCACGGCCACAACTATAAAGTCATTTCTCAAAGTTCCCCAGCTCTGGAGTGTGTGTGTGGAGTGAGGAGCCAGCAAGCGGGCGACCACCACAACTGACTTCTTCAGTGATGTCCACCACTTTGGTGCGTCGCTTGGTCGAACTGTCGATCAGGTAAATTGTATGTAACCTGATTCCTATTAACTCATCAACTCGACCGACCGACCGAACTCAAAGGCAACCGAAAGGCAGCAGCCCAAATGTTGTGGCTAAAGGCGCTGATTGAGCCGAAATCGATGTGCTTTCAACATTTGCTGCCGCACTGCAGCCGTGTTTGTTGTCTGCTTTTTTTTTTTTTGTTGTAAACTTGGGCGACTTTGAAATTTCGGACGTTTGCGGTGGAGTTTTGGGTGTTCGCGCGCGCGCTCTCGGTCCCAAAGCGGCAAATTAATAATGATCGTGTTGCTGTGGTGTGGTCCTTTGGCGTGCGGGCAACCACGTTGCCTCGCGCCCGTGTGTTTGTGTGTGTGTACGTTCAGTTGTAGACTCGCACACCTTACTAATAGGCCATAAATAATAACCAAAGAGGTCACTTTATCATAATATCGGCTGTTCGGCTGTTGAGGGAACACACACAAGTGCTGCGTTAAATGGCAAGGCATGAGCTTCCTTCTGTTTGTATGAGTATGTATTTGTGGAATCGCCGCATGTGTCCCAGCAACGCAATGTAACAAAAAGTTATAAAACGAAATATGCGAAAAATTAAGCAAACATTAAAATGGATCGACCGAAACAGAGCAGTAGAGAAAATAAGGCACGGCTGAGATGGGCAAGCCTATGATGCACTGAGAGAAATATTTGGATACCACTCAAGGTTGAACTGTTCTACGCGCGGAACAGTTCACAGTGAACGTCAATCTCATGAACCTGAGGCTGGATCTTATGGACTACGTGCCTCAAATTAAGCCTTAGGAGATCCCAAGAGTCGAATATTGAAACTTCTTAAGAATATCTGGTTGGATAAGCAAATAACTTAGACTGTATTAATTATTTTGAAAGCCTCGGAAGTAGAGCTAGAGAAACGAGTAGAAGGCTAAGAATTGAGTTATTGTGGACCCCAGGAAGTCTTACCACAGTGCTCTCTCTGTCTCTCTAAATAGATAATGGTATTTAAAAAAATCCGAACCAATCCGAAACCGAAAGTTCCTTGCGCTTTATTAGATCTCCTGGATAGCTTGGCGAGCCTTTAGGCTTACCTTTCTTCATCGGTGCCAAATTTTTTTTCAGTGTACGTCTTGTGTGGACAACAAATTGGCGCAAAACCATAGGGACAACAGCTAAATTACGTTTAATGGAGCGTTGTGGCATAAAAACCGCAACACAACTTAATCACATTGTGGACCGCAAATAAAGCGAAAATCAAAAAATGTCGGTATCTCTGGCTGCAACACAGGCTGACTTTTCAGGCATTCGCCGTAGTACATTTGTACATACTATATATGTATGTATGTATATACATACGCACACATTTTCCAATTGACTTTGGCCACCTAATGAGCCTGATTAACCACACACATACCAAGACAATGTTGCAATTTTGCAAAATGTTGCAGCGCTGAAGAAGCTACGCAGCAATAATATGTAAACAGATTTATTATGTGGTCCCGAAACTTCGGGATCCCGAAAAAGTAACAGTTAAAAAAATTAGTAATGTTGATTAAATCTTATTAGCACTATTCCTAAAGCGAGTACCGAAAAAAATACCGAAATATCGGGATCCCGAAAAAGTACAAGTTGAAAATTATAAGTAACGTCGACCAAATCTTATTAGTACGATGCAAAAACCAGTGACAAAAAAATCCCGAAATTTCGGGATTTACAACTTAAGTGCATACATATATTCTGTTTTAATTTAATGCTTTTCACCGAACTCCATTTGATGTGCTTTTTTGACCTCCATCTGCTTTAAAAATTAATTTATGTTGAGTTTATGAGGGCACTGTAGAGCACACCTGGTTGGCATCTACGGTTAATGTGCAATATGTCATTTGCCTGTGGTTTTCACTTTGCATTGCTCAATTTTACAGCTAAAACTGCTTTTACTCATGCTAATCTTCAAAAAAATATTTACGCTACTTCCGCTGTGGCTGCGTCTATACTATTTTACCCTTTTGATTGTAGACCATTCGTCTTCTACTGGTTCCTTTCACCTTGCAGCTCTCTCTGTCTCTACGGCTATTAATATATTGTCTCTGCTGTCGTAAATGATGTCATTAAATCGGTTCATTTTCGCACTGTGGTGGTTTCAGCGAAACCAACACCAACACTGTTACTAATGCAGTTACCAACTTCAGCCCCGATAATTTTATGCACAATGTTGAAAACATAAATTTTGCAGACATCTGCTGACAGATGTCTTAATTGAAATTTAAGGTGCTGTTGCTTTAACAAACACACCAACCGATATCGATAGCAAGCCTTGCAACACTTTTGCTTAGGTGTAGCTGGCTCTGGTGTGGTCCTCCGGCAAGGTGTGTGCATCACCGCTTTACTAGCTGGGAACCTTTTTGCACATGTTGCATTCTTCTCCCATTAGTCATGGCTACAGTTGCATTATCTTCAAAATGTGTATAAGCTTGTGTGAATATATAAACTATATGCGGATTGTGAAAGTTTATTTGGGTCAGAGGTAGGTATACCTGTAAACAATGAGATAAGCGGCGATCTATCAAAGAAGTTTTGATAAGACCACATTAATAAAGAAAGTAGTAGTATTTCATAAAACTGTTGAGAATTGTGAAGTATTTACAAATTCATGAACGAAATTATATCACACTCTGTGCATATGCCATCGTTTATTGAAAGTTCACTTCTAAATACAAGATAGAGTGAAGACAGATTGCTACAAAGCCGATGTCCTACTCTCTTGAGAGATTTTCAAAGTCTACTTTAGCGGGAACACCAGTATAGTACCAGTATATTTATGTATATTGTAAAAACTTGCTTTGGGGTTTACATATGATAAACAATTGAAAAAATTAGCCAATTCGTTTTAAAAAACTGACATTTTGATATTAGAGAGATGTTCCCGTGCCAGTGAGACAAAGAAGTGCCCGTAGTGTCGAGAATATTGCTGTCGCTAAGGCATCAATTAAGGAAGACCCAAATAAATCTATTTCTCACACGTCGTGCTCAAGCGTTGGGTATCTCTGTGACGTCGTTGTGGCGAATTCTGCGAAAAGATCTTTGCCTACATTCTTACAAGATCAAATTGACGCAAGTACTGAAGCCGCTTGACTACCAGAATCGTGGTATGTTCGTGAATTGTGCTGAACAACCACTTGAAAATGATCCGGATTTTCTTCGAAAAATCATCTTCAGCGATGCGGCTCAGTTTTGGCTGAATGGCTTCGTCAATAAGCAAAATATGCGTTATTGGTCAGGAAGCAATTCACACGTACTCCATGAGTCACCATTGCATCCCGAAAAAATTATGGTTTGGTGCTGTTTATGGGTCGGCGACGTCATTGGACCGTACTTCTTCCGAGATGATCAAGACCAGCACATTACTTTGAATGGAATGGCTATCGCTCAATGACATCCGAATATTTTTGGCCCGATTTGGATGATATGGACTTGAACAGTATGTGGTTCCAACAGGACGGCGCACAAGCCACACAGCGAATGTCCCAATCGATTTATTGAAAACCAAGTTTAGTGAATGTGTTATCTCACGAAATGTACCGGTCAATTGGCCGCCTCGGTCGTGCGATTTGACGCCGTTAGACTATTTCCTCTGTGGGGCTAAGTCAAGTCTATGGTCTGTGCCAACAAGCCAGCGACGATTGATGAGCTTTGTACGAAGATCGAACGTGAAGTTGAAGCAGTATCGGCCGATTTATGCTTGAAAACCATCGAAAATTGTGTTCAGCGTCTGATCTTCTGCAAACGTTCCCGCGGTGGCCATACAAAAGAAATCGGGTTCCATACATCATGGCTTCGAAAGTAAACTTTCTCATATAAGAAGATATTTCCCAAAATGTTTTGTATGAGTTATTGTCTAAGACAATGATGCAATCCCCGAAGAAATTGCGGAGATCGGGTCACTATAGCATATAGCTGCCATACAAACTGAACGATCGGTATAAAGTGCTTGTCTGCAAAACTTTTTCACTAATCAGATCGAGTCACTAAATCCTAGTGGCAATACAACCTAACCGCTCACCGTTCTTCTAAGGAATCGTTTGTATTGGTAACAGGTACGTATATAAGAACTTCGCTGCAGCCGAAATTAAGGTATTTGTTTTTACTAATAAAATCGTTTAAAAATTGCGACAAACATGCAAGCCAAAATTTTTCCTAACAAATTCATCTACGCTCACAACACTTTTTCCTAACACCCATGCCACTCGTCGTTGCATAAACAATTAGAAAAGCTGGACTTGCTCCTGAGGGATACATTTCCACCATGCTGCCGAGCTGCTGATTTCGCGGTGACTTCGTTATCGTAATTTATGCACTTGTTTGCTTCTAACTCGATAACTCAGCGCACAACAAAGGGCCAACCAAGTCAGCAAAGATTGGAAATTACAACAAAAGCTGCAACAACAAAATGCTAGCAAAGATAAAAACACTTGAGCATTAAACAACAATAAAAGCGGTAACAAACTACACAGATCTTATCACGCGGCGATCATCAGAACCAGAGCAAGCCACAATAGCACTGACACACACACACACACACACACACATGCATATGCAGGTGAGCGACAAAAAGGTAGTGAGTGGGGGAAATTTCAAATAAAAGGTAGCCCGACAAAGCGTACACTTTGAATATAGAAAAGTGGTGGCTACAACAATGTTGCTTTGTTATTGTTGTGGTTGTTGTCACTGCTGCTGCTGTTGGTGGTGCGGCTGACGTTGTGTTTCGTTATCGATGGCATGTTCTCGGATAATGGCTGAAAAGGATCCCCCATTATGCGCTACAATAACAGCTTCATAAATGTAAATTAGAGCTCGTTTAGCAAGCGATGGCCCAGCCGTCCCTTCCGCGGCTGCTACTTCTTTCTCTGCAGCGCGACCAATTTCAATGGCCATTGAGCTCGTAAATAAATGCCAAATGACATCATTATCGGTTGTTCGCGTTTTGTTGCCCCCCTTGCTTTTGTGCGTCGTCATGTTGTTGTTATTGTAGTTGCTATTGTAATTGTTAATGCTAGCCGAGAGAGATATTGTCAGTGTGACGGTGTCAGTGTCAATCGCATTGTTGTTGTTGCTTATGTTTTCGTTGTTGTTGTCGTTCTTTGAGCTGTTGTTGTTCTTTGAGCTGTTGTTGTTGCTGTTGATGTTGTTTTTTTTCGACTGCTTCTGTTTCATGTTGCAATGATTTTAAATGTTGATGCTACTGATATGATTGCAACGGCCAGCCAGATAGTGACATGCGCTGCTAGTCGTTGTGGCTGGTTGATTGTTGTAATTGTTGTTGTTTTTGGCTATAGCAGTAGCACTAAATGCGTTGTTGCTAGTTGATGGTGGCAACAATGACCGCACAATGCGACAAGACAACTGTTACGCATGTGGCATGCCACCGCCAACATCCGCGTCGGCTTGTGTGTGAGTGTGTGTGTGTATGTTCTTGATTGCGACACGCGCTCTTATCACTCGTTCACATCAGTGGAATTGGTGATAATGGCATGTAAGTACAAAATGGCTTGTCAGTACGTTGAGTCCGTCGACGGGGTTCACAATTAATGGTGGCTCTACAGTTGGTCTTACTAAAAAGTGTATGCATATTTGGGGTTTCACATGGAATTTCTTCATATGAAATAGTGGTACGTCGTTAATGTTTGTAAGAAGTGGTTAATCAGGCGAAGCAAGGCAGATGAACTATCAGTTCACAGATTTTTTTGATATTTATTGATTATATTTACAAAAACTAAGAGAGAAACATATGAAGAACTCTAAAAAAAAGTGGGTTAGGTTAGTTTACACTAGCTGGCTGTCACGCCATACAAAACAAAGTTTAATAGATGATTGATATCCTGTAATAATACGTCATCCAGTTCCTTGAACTGCGTAGCTTTTAGGTATATGAGCCGAGTTCTTGGTAAGACCAGACATAAGCAGAGGATGTGCTCCGCGGCTCTGTCATGCCTACTTCACTGCACTTTCCACCTGGGTCATTGTTAAAAAGACCCATACGGCTCACATGTGATGCCGGTAAGTTGTGATCTGTGACTAGGGCAACAACCGTCCAGCAGTCTTTGTTCGACTGTGTGAATAGAAATTGCAAAAAAAGTGCTGGTGCGATGAGGAGTGCCGTGTCGCAGTGGAGAGAAAACAGACTGCCTATCTCGCAACGTTACAAGCGACCACAACAGATGCGGGTGGAGATAGATACTAAGAGCTGAAAACGGAAGCCAGACGCATTTGTAGACAAAAAAAGGAGAAGCCGAAATGCGTAAGTTCGCAGAACTTGATAAGCTGGCCGACAGGGGTTATGCTTGAAAATTCTACGAAAAGATGCGGCGACTAACAGAAGATTTCAAGAACGGAGCATACTCTTTTAGAACGCCCAGAGGTGACTGATGCCTCGAGCATACTAAAATTATGGAGAGAACACTTCTCCAACCTGCTGAATCGCAGTGAAAGCAAAACGCTAGAAGAAGGCGAACCCGATTCCCCGATCGATGGCGATGGAGCAGACATTACATTGCCTGACCAGGAAGAAGCCCGAATAGCAATTACCCTTCTGAAGAACAACAAAGCGGCTGATGGATTGCCGGCGGAGCTACTCACGGCGGCGAAGAACTGATAAGGAGCATGCCTCTTTCTAGAATATGGTCAGCGATTTTAAAGCTGCTTTTAACAGCCGCTATGACTGAATTCTGTATTCACGCAAAATGAAGAGGCTGTGTAAGCTGACGTTGAGCAATACCAAAAGCTCAGTCAGGATCGGGAAGGACCTCTTCAGACAAGGCGACTTCCTTTCGAGCGACTTCTTCAATCTACTCTTGGAGAAAATAGTTCGAGCTGCAGAACTAAACAGAGAAGATACTGTCTTCTGTAAGAGTTTACAGCTGCTGGCGTACGCTGAAGACAGCGTTTGCTGGCAAGGTCATGTCGTCCGAATGAACGAAACCATTCCAGCTCTGAAAGTATTCGACGCAATACCCGCCGAGGGAAGCAGAGGAAGTGAGAGACCTCCACTCCGTTAGAAAGACCAGGCTGGGAAGAATCTGGCTTCGCTTGGAATCATCAATTAAAAGGAACTGGTAAGGATTGTTATCAAAAGTCGGCGGGACTTGACGCACCTACAAATATAGTCTAACTGAGGGCAATCACAGCAGCCTGTATTACTAAAATTTATTAAGTTTTTACTAAATGCACAATTTTAAATTAGATTTGAATATTTCTTTAAAAAAAGTTATAAATAAATCACTTGAGGTTTCTAAGTGTAAGCCTTAGGCAAAACTCGTAATAAAGCTAGAATTTCTATACAGAATCCACGTAAATCAAAAAGACCAAATTAAGTACTCATCTGCGCTGTATATTGTTGTTGCCAAGCGAGTTCACTTCGTGCCATGATTTATGTGGCAGTCAACACCGAAAGGCACAAGTCGACCACAAACCAAAAAATAAAACGAAAACCAAAGCCAAAATTGCCTCACAATATTTTAGCTATAACTTTTTGGGTGGCCGCGCACGAAACAATGCGAATTGTTCTTTGAAAATCGGCAATAACAAAAAACACAGCAAAAACTAAAATGCAAGCTTCTGCGCTTCATCTGCCGACAGAAACACGCCACAATCCCAGGACGCATTATATTTATTATATCACTGTGTGTATATCGGCAGCGCAGATAATGCAACTGTGTGTATGCGCCTTCTTCTTCTTCTTCTTCTCCTTGTACTTCTTCTTCTTGTATACCAACCAGCAGCAGAAGATCAGACCAAGAACGGCAGCCGCAGCAGCCATCATCAACGGCGATTGACCACCGCGGTCTGCCGGCCAGCCAGCTCGAGACGTAGCCACACACAAGCACGCGCACACCCATACACGCCCATATGAAGTGCTTATTGAGTAGGCGTTACGCATGCGCAGCGCATTTCAGTTTGACTCTCAGGTCTTTTCGAGGGCGAATGCGTGAAAAAAGCTCATCCATTTTAAAAGATCTGACAACTGGATACAAAACGCTTGGATTTGTTTGCTCTTTATGTCTTAATTTGCCGCGACCACCAACATAAACACTTTATTGTGTGCATTGTGTGGCTGGTTTGCTATTATTACTTGATTTTCGTAATTTCAACAGTTTTGCTCCCGGTGTATGGTTGGTCTTTATTTCTGCTGCTTCTAGGAATTCTCAAAAAAATTGCGTTAGAGCTTAGTAAAGCTCAATGTACCTCTTCCTCGATTCATTGGACATACGGCCAGATGGAATATTCTTATTAAACTGCTTTCATTTGGGTTCTCAGATTCAACTCAAAAGTATATAGTTCGCAAAAAATAAAATATTTTAAAAAATAAAAAGTTGAGGTTAGAAAAGAATATAATAGTTTAAACAGCCATATTTTCTATAGCTTAGAAAAATTTTTTATTTTTCCTAAGGACTTCTATCAACATAGTAGCTTTAAAAAACTTAGATTTTTACTTTGAAAGCCTTTTTGCATTTTAAAGCTCTTTATAAAAGCTCAAATCAAATACCTAAATGAAAGAGGCTACACATTTTTGAATCTAGAGTTTAAAACAGTGTGATTGCGAAAAGCTTTTTATATGCAATAGTAAAAGCTATCTGTGAAAGCTCTTAATGCTTAACTCTCTAAATTTATCTGAATAATGAAATTAAAAAACATTATATTCAGGTTAAGAATGAATACAATCGCCTAAAAAAGCGTAACATTTTATTATGGAA
The DNA here is from genome assembly GCF_016617805.1 of Bactrocera tryoni. NCBI lineage: Eukaryota > Metazoa > Arthropoda > Insecta > Diptera > Tephritidae > Bactrocera > Bactrocera tryoni. The sequence continues at coordinate 9,968,881 of NC_052500.1, forward strand.
GCTCTTTGAACTTTAAAGCTTTCTATTAAAGCTTTACATATTTTTCATAAGGATTTCTCTCAACATAATAGCTTTGTAAAACTTGGAATTTTACTTTGAAGCCTTTTTTGCACTTTAAAGCTTTCTATGAAAGCTCTAAATATTTTTCGTAAGGATTTCTTTTAACGTAAAAGCTTTCAAAAACTTGGAATTTTTATTTGAAAACATTTTTTCTATAAAAGCTCGAGAAGCTTTTTTAGCTTAGTTTTTTGAAATTTTGCCTTACTAGAATCGACATAATTCCCAAGCAATACCCATATTTGTGATAGATTTACATTGAACAAGAAAGCTTCAACTATAGGCAAGCTTCTGATTTGCAACACTTGTCCAAGAAATGAGGATAACATTATAAAATCCATCAGATGTTGGATTAATGAGTGGCGAACTGCCAAATTCGATGATCGTCAACTCATACTGTTTCCACGACAAACGCATATATGTACATAACAGTAACAGTTTCGAATTTCTAAGAGACCCTCTGACTGTTAACTTGAATGGAAATTTTATTATGAAACACTTTTAGAACTTTGAAGCTCTTAATGGAAGCTCCAAATATTTTTTCTCTGGATTTCTTTGAAACTTGGGTTTACCAGAATCTTCAAGCAGACATTTATATTAATGACTTTAAGCGCTAGAAGGCAGCTGATGAACTCGAACTTAGATTAAGATCAGCTGACAGTCAAAGAAAAACAGAACGAAGATATTTACTTTCGGTCTGACAGTAAATCTGTAACCGCACAACTGGACAAAGACAGAATTCTTGCTTTATACTTTAATATCCCCTATTATACCTTAAGTTTGCCATGAAGTTTGTATACCCAGAAAGAAACCTGAGAGAGTCCGTATGTCTGTCTATATGTATATATACGAACTAGTCCGCCAACCCGAAATTTTGCAAACGTGCTTCTGTCATAAAGGAGCTGCTCATTTGTTGGATTGGCGGATATCGAATCACTATAGCATATAGCTGCCGTAGAAACTGAACGATCGGAATAAAGTGCTGGTATGGAAAACTTTTTCATGTGGAGAGGTATCTTCACCAAACTTGGCAAGGCTTATTGTCCAAGGCCACAAATCACAATCCGAAGAAATTGTTCAGATCGGCACACTATGGCATATAGCTGTCATACAAACTGACCGATCAAAGTGCTTGAAATTTTGTGTCGTCTTTATGGTTGCTTGCTTATAACCGTTATTGTTAATGGTAGCAATATTGATGTTGGTGTAGTTATTATAGTTGTTTTTGTTGCAGCTTGTCGCTGTAAATGCCACAATCTTCACTATGCAGTTATGCCACAAATGTGCAAATGTTGCAGCTTGCGCGCATCAACATGCTGGCGCACATACTATACATATGTACATGTAAAAAAGAAAACAAAAAACATTGTCACACACACACGCAGAGTTGACTGACAAAACTCACAACACACACACATACATACAGACACACCATTATGTTTGCAGCAAATATCAGCTGCATGTTGTTACCAGCCAAGCTTCATATGCCCATCTGTTTGTCTTAACCACACTTAAAACTGCACAACAACAACATCAATGGTAATAATAACAACAACGGCGTTCGAGTGCAGGAAATTTCAATTTCAATTTTTACTTAACAACCAAATCGTGCAATGGCGTCCGTTTGTCTAACTCCGACCATTATTTGTGGCGGCTGTTGCAGCAACAACGCGCGACAACGGCAGCAAAAACAAGAGAGATGTAAAGAAAGAAAAACAAAAAACAACAACAAAACATAGTAGAAGCAACTGCAAACTCATCGCCAACTTAATTTGCAGCTGCAAGCGACGCAGCAAACGACAAACGGCCGAATGTATGCAACAAATCGAGCAACAAAAGCAACTTGCAACATTATCAACATCATTATTATTGGCAACATTTTTGTCATGATTATCATTTTTATGCGCATCCAAGTGCCTAGGCACCCCTTCACCAGCACCACACATATTTTGCCACATCATCACACACACCGACACACACATACAAAGGCAAAATACAAGCAGTTAGTTGCTGTAACTACCTTTTTCTGTGGCTGAGCGCACTGCTTACATATATTTTGTGGCATGTTCGCATCATTGTGTCTGCCACAGCATGAAAAATGCAATTTCAATTTTGTTTGAATTGCTTTGCTTCACCTTATGCCGCACCGCACCGCATCGCATCGCAGTGGCAGCCAGCCAGCCAGCGGCTCTTCCTGCAGCTCGGTTACTATCGCAGCCGCAACCTTACTTAGCCTTCGTTTATTATTATCTGCTCGTATTTACTTTTCGCTTATTTAAGCTAATGCAGCAGCACATCTGCCATTCAGCCGTTTGGCCATTTGGCCATTATTGTTGCAACAGACTAACAGTCTCGCTACAAAATGTCTAGTGCAACATGTGGTTGCGGCTTCCAAGTGGATACATCTGCTGTACTCACATATGTACATGCGGACGAGTGCTGCTTGTTGCCGTTGTTATTATTGCCGGTGATAGTTCTTATAGCCAACATATGCCGGTTGATGCCACAACGCACATGCACACAAACATATATACATACGAACAGGGTAAAGTATTTTGCAACAGAACCTTCGTTGATGGGTGTGGGGTACAAAGCTACATGCTGCAAGCTGGCTTCAAAGGCTTATAGACACTTAACCCGTCAAAAGCGATGTGAATTTTTATTATAAATCTATCTCATATTTAAAGGTTGAAAGCAAAGAAAGACTTTATAAACTAACCGAAATGAGTTTGTTGTAAGGAATCTTGTCATTTTATGGAATTTTGAGAATAAGTACTGCTGTCGATGTAAGAATCCAGTAATAGAGAAACTCAACTCCTATCAGTCAAGTCCTCGACCTCGACAGTCAGTAATAGAGAACCTCGACTCTTATCAGTCAAGTTCTCGACCCCAACAGTCAATAATAGAGAAACCCAACTCTTATCAGTCAAGTCCTCGACTTTGGAAGTCAATAATAGAAAAACCCAACTTTTATCAGTCAAGTTATCGACCCTGACAGTAAACAATAGGAAAACCCACCTACTATCAGTCAAGTTCTCGACCCTGACAGTGAATAACAGAGAATCCCAACCCAACTACTATCAGCCATGTCCTCGACCTCGACAGTCAATAATAAAGAAACCCAACTACGATCACCCAAGTCCTCGATCTGTCTTCTCGAATAGCCACGCTATCATTGTATAAAATCTGAAAGAATCTAAAAATATTATAGGACTCATAAAGTCGAAAGAATGAGTCCTGCTGTCGAAGTAAGAATCCAGAAATAGATAACCGCAACTTTTATCAGTCAAGTTCTCGACCCCGACAGTCAATAATAGAGAAACCCAACTACTATCAACCATGTCCTCGACCTCGACTGTCAATAATAAAGAAACCCAACTACGATCACCCAAATCCTCGATCCGTCTTTTCGAACAGCCACGTTATCATTAGACCTAAAGCTAGAAGGCATCAAAAAATACTATTCCACTCAAAAAGTCGAAATTTAAAGAGCCAAAAAACAAAAAAGGGTTCTTAAGCCTCCTTCGGAACTACTTTAACCTTTTTGTGGAACCAGTGGCTTACCTTCGGGGTAAAAAATTGCCGAAGCAGTAACCACGGAACAGTTATTGCGTGTTGTCATGTAAAGAAATGATAGGTAGAAAAGAGGTAGAAAATTATAGAGCCCTTCCGGCTTTTAAACCTTCTTCAAAACTACTCAAATCTTTATGTGGAACCAGTAGGTTAGGATAAACAATTGCCAAATGGAGTAGTAGTTGAAGAGGCATCATAGAAGGCTCAGAAAAAAAGCTCAACCATCATAAATAGCAACCATTCTTTCTCAAGGACCGCACCATCTTAGTTGGACAGCAAACTGTTGTGAAAGCACAACGTAAAAGTAAGAGTGAGGAAAGCCAGCAATGCTGGGGGCTCTCTCCATCTCTCAAGCACTTGTGGTGATGGAGTTGGTGCGGAAATATACTGTCCAGAGAGAGGACCACTACAGTACTTTTCCTATTGCGACTACGCTGTAAGCATTTGGGGTCCCCACAGTACGCTACAATGGAGGAGGTATCGACAATGAGGCCGCAGAGTCTGTTGAAATTCGCATCAAACGCAAGCATCCTAAGCGATGGCCACTCCTCTTGGACTTAGCAAGTGAACTTCATTTGGTATCGCAAAGGAGCAAACTGGTCTACGCGTGGCTTATTGGCCCACCAGATTAACCTAACCTAAACTAGTGCAGAAGCCTTTGAAAATTATACAAAAACAAAATTATAATATGATAAAATCCAACGGAAACAAAAGATACAATAACAAACCTTAAAAGAAAATGCGATATGAGGCGGGAAAAGGAAGGAGGGGGAACATGTTTGAATTTTTAAGGGTTAACAATGGCTTATCTCGATTTCCGGCAAAACTACGAGATCTACAAAGAAAAGTTGTATGACAATGTTGTAGGTAATGAAAAGTTCTATAACTCTTATATACAAATTATAAGATAAAAAACTGTACACCAACCACAAATGACCCGCCCACGTTCACCATGGTATTAAAGAATGCATACAACTGCTTATCCACATGCTAGACCACCACGGAATTCTTGAGGCTTGTAAGTGGCGTTTGCAACAAGTCACTGCTTGCTTACCATCAAATTGTTATTTTAATTTATTTTCTTGTATTTATTTAGCTTTTATAAGCACTTGTTGTTATCCCTGCGCCGCATGCCAGTCGTATCACCTGCACACACATACACATACGCACACTCATATGCATGCTAGTATGTCGGTGGGGCTCCTAGTTTTTTGTGCGCTTTTGTACATTTGCTGCCTCTTACAAGCGTTTAAGCACAACATTCTCTATTCAATTTATTTCTGTTTGCATTTCGACTTTTGGTTTTAGCTTTTTGTACAACTCAACAATTCAACTCAATCGACCGCAGAAAGCAAATAACATTATAAACACGCAAGCGAGATAGATGTGGAGAATAGGCGAAAGAGAAAAGGGAGGTGGCGAGTGAGTGTGGAAAAAAAGGCCGCCACATCGAGGGACACACGCGTAATTGCGCCCTAGGGCCGAGAGTGGCAGCAGTTGAGGGCGCAGCAGCAGCAACAGTCAAAGGATTGTGGTTAGCACGGTGTTGAGGGGTGCGGTTAGCGAAGTGGCCACTCCAGGCCACAGCAGCAATAGCAACAGCATCGACTTCGATTCTATTTGTAATTCTCTGGCATTTGTAATTCCTTCCAGCTGCTGCCGTGACGACGGCTGACGCGCTTGGCCTGTTGTGGCATTATACACAATACAAAAACAACAAGAGCAACTCCAATCCTGGTGAATCTGCAACTATTTAAAAGCACTGCTTTGTCTTAAGCCATGTACGATTATGTGCAGCTAAGGCAATAAGCATGAATATAAATTGCATTACAACAATTACAAAAACAATTATTGTCAGCAGAGTTGCCGTGGGTTCAGTGATTGTTTTTTATAAAATTTTTTTGAAGGATTACGGATTTACTTCAGTATTTTGCTTTTTATAGTTACATCAGGCAAAACTTTTGTAATATTTTATCTATTTTTATAAGATAGTAGTAGAAAAGTAATATATTGTATAAATAAATAGTAGAATATTTTGCAAATATACTAATTAATGTAAGAACTGAGGTGTGCGTCTTGGATAGACGACTAAGAAAGAGTTTGCGCATTTGCCTACGATGAAAGCACGAATTAAAAAAATCGATGTTTGAGCAAAAATGTAAATAATAAAGTAGTAGAATAGGAGTATATTACTTTTGCTCGACGTTTTCGTCATTTTCACGTCTACAAATAATCCCAATTGGTTTGTACACAGATAGAGAATATACTACTATTTCATATACCATCTGATCAAATTTGACCCGGACTCACAAAAAACAACACTTTCGCGTACTTTAATAAAAAATCCTTATTATTACTTTCAAAATAGTCTCCTGAGCTAATACAAGCTGACCAAAGTTTAATTCAAATTTTCATACTATTGTATTAAGCCTCGGCTGGGATGTCATTCAGTGCTTTTGGGGACTTTGGTTTTTTTTTTTTGGTTCATTTCTGTAATGCCATTAGCTACATTGTTGGACAGTCACCAATTATGATCATTTTGATAAATTTTATGCCCTTACCTGCGTTGTGAAGTAACTCTTTTGTGACCTCAAGATTAGGTTAGGTTAAGTTATGAGGTCGTTGCTAATAGGGATTTCACTTGGAAGGCTTAGAGCCCCAGTCCGTTGTGTTATCTAAAACTGCTATATGTTAAAATCGTAGGACCCCTAAAAACCACAAAGCGTTTTGAGCCTATCACAAATTTCTTGAGACGGCTAATGTCAGTCATGTCAATGGGATGTGTCTCCTGGTTTATTCTTGCAAAAGCAGGATAATGAAGGAGAAAGAGCGACCCCTACTCGAGATCGTTTTAGCAGAAGATTTTGATATTTTGTTATGAGTCTAGCAGTGACACACTTCATACCCAAGACATGGAAGTTGAATTGATCCATAAGAGCTGTTGAGGTCCTCTGATGTCTCTCTGATGCCAATTTGATGGCTTCACGACCTTCACTGAATGTTTTCTGCTACGCAAATACATGTGTTCCTGATAAAGTGAACTCCCCAAAATACTTCTGTCATATTTTTAACGATTCCGTGGACGTGACTCCATCGGTAACACAAAATATTTTCTCTATTTTGGCTCTTTACGATTCCGTATACATTTTTTGTAATAAAAATAAGAGTAAGTAGAACTTAGCGGTATTACTAAAGCATATTAATAGTTCCCATACATTATATTCAAGCCTTTGGGTCTGCTAAGAATAGCATGTATAAAAAGGATCATCCATACTCTTTCTATAACTTTCTATTTCTTTCTATAACTACCATATTTTTCTCCATATTTCCGTCTACTTCACTCATTTTTAATTATTGCTGGCAACCCTGATAGCAGTAACAACACTGGCAAAGGAATTTTATAAACGAAAATGTTGCCTACATACAGAAGCGGGCAGCATTATTTGAACTAAGCTAAGCTAATACTACAACATCAAATACTCACAACAAAAAAAAACAACAACTGGGGAAAAATCAAAGTAAACAAGATTGCTGCTGAAACAAGAATTAAAAGTTAATGATGCTTTTAAGTTGGCTCAAATGGATTTGAAAATAATTATGTCTGCAGAGACAAGCTACACACACACAGAGCTTGAAATGAAGACGAATTTTTGCTGCTGGACATGTATTTATACAATTGTAGTTAAGGGGGCTTGACGCAAAATAGTTAGTTGTGTTGACTACAGGGCATGAGAATCACGGCTAAGCGAGAAGGGGCTTGGCTTTGGAGCTCTCGTGAAGTTATTTTTATAAATATACATAATACTTAGGGTCCCAAGACTTGACAGACAGATTGCTTTCTTATCTTAGCTCGAAAGCGTATCCACTCGGTGGACTTTGGGAAACCAATACCAAACTTCTTACTATAATAAATAAAGCAAAAATTATAGCAGGAAGACAATATTGAAGACCTTTCGTTGAAAATCTCTAATCAGTCTACATTTTTCATATCTCATACCTTTCAACCACCACTTCATTTAACTTTACAGAGAAGAACATAAGCAATACACGATTATTAACCTTGATATAAGATCATATAATACCAAAATAGATCTGGCTACAAAAAAAGCTCGATGTTTGGGTACCACATGAATTGTCTGTGAAAATTTTAATAGACCCAATTAACATCTGATATTCTTTGCTGAAATGAAATGAAGTCGAACCATTTTTGAAGCCAATGGTAACAGGAGACGAAAAATGGATCAAATACGACAATAATGTATGACAAAGATCATTTTCCAACCATGGTAAAGCTCAAGATATGATCGCAAAGCCAGGATTGACGGCTCGAAAGGTTATGCTGAGTGTTTGGTGGGATTGGAAAGCTATCAACCACTATGAGCTGCTACAGCCTGTTCGAACGATTGATTCTACATTTTACTATCAACAACTGATGAGATTGAAGCAAGCAATCGAAAAACACGGCCGGAACTGATCAACAGAAAGGGCTTCGTCTTCAATCAGGAAAACGCTAGACCACACACATCTTTGATGACTCGGCAAAAACTGGAAGAGCTTCGCTGGGAAGTTTTGATGCATCCACCATATAGCCCTAACCTTGCACCATCGCACTACGATTTGTTTTGGTCAATGCTGAACTCCCTTAATGAAGTAAAGTTGGCTTCAGGAGAAGCTTGTGAAAATTACTTGTCGCAGTTTTTCGCCAAGAAACCAGAAAAGTTTTACACTGATGGAATAATGTCTCTTAACGGAAAAATAGCAAAAGTGGTTGACGAAAATGGTACATATTTGGATAATTAAAGTTCATTATAAATTAAAAAAATAAGTTGAAGTTTGATTAGAAATGCGAAAAGACTTTTTCGACTACTCAATATACTACATATAAAGAAGCAGTTAAAATTGAAGTTACGCGCGGAGTTCCATAAAGTAGAAACAGACAAAAAGTGTATAGATACATACATATTTTCATACATTCTATAAGATGTACACTCTTCTGGGGCCAAAGCGTCTGCATTACATTCGCAGGTAATTAATATTTGAAAGCAAATTACGTTGAAAATTAAGTAGTAAAAAACTAAATTGAGTTGAAAAATAAAAAGATGTCTATGGTACACGCCCACTAAGGTCTAGTAATTGATTACAGAAGGAAACAGCAAACTCTGAACAAAAAAAAATAAAAACAAATTTCCAAAAAAAAACGAATTGAGCGCTCAACCGCCGTCAAAAATTGTAAATGGGAAAATGATAAATGAGAAGTGAAAATTTATAACTGAAATAAAATGCAAAGTAATTTTCCGATGCTTCGGTAGCGACACTAAAAGACGTGATTAATTACACATTGAAATTTTCCAGGAGTTGCATTTGCCTTCCGCCCTTCACACACACACACGCACGCACATTCTTCAAAAAGCGCCGCATTGCATTAAACAAAATATAGAAAATTTAGTGGAAAAACTATTAAAAAAAACTGAAAAAACGACAAGTGAAAACTAAAAGAAATGAACACATTACACAACAATAACAACAACAGAAAATGTTGGTCATAATAAAAATAACAAACAAAATAGCCATTAACTGTTCGATAATTTCACTGATTATGCGCAGCTAATTGCCCTGAAACTACCCCAAACAAAGCGTGGATATGGCGAGCAACAGCGCAGCAGCGGTGGCAGCAGCAGGCGCCGGAATTTGGATTGCGTCAGGTGCGCATGCGCTTCACAATACTTATCTATTTGTGTGTGCGTAAGGCCAATCATTCTATGCATACCGACGCTCGCTCCCTTTGGGTCTACTAATTTAGTTATTATTTTATTTTTTTGGTTTGAAGTGCGCAGCTCAAGTCATTTGTCTTGTAGAATTTTATTTCCCAGAGCCTTTTTGTTTTACAGATATTTTTTTTTAATTTTTCATTTGTTTTGTTATAGGTTGTTTTAAGCGTGTAATTTGTGCGCCTAAGTGACCAGCGGAAAATTGAAAAGCGAAGAAATACACACGGTGAGTCAGCTGTGCGGGAGAGATGTGTGTGGCAGCGCGTTGAGGAATGAAAAGGAATTATATAGTGCACATATATGGTCATACATATCTATGTATATATATAGGGTAGTCAAAAAATTCATTTCGCATTTCTAATCAAAGTTCAACTTTTTTTTTATATTTATAATGACTTTTAATGAACCAAATATGTATCATTTTGGTCGACCACTTTTTGCCATTTTACCACCAGAGACATTATTCCGTCAGTGTAAAACTTTCTGGTTTCTCGCCGAAGAACTGCGACAAGTTATGTTCACAGGCTTCTCTTGAAGCCAACTTTACTCCAACTTCACTGAATTGGCCGAAACAAATGGTAGCCCGATGATATAAGGTCAGGGCTATATGGTGGATGCATCAAAACTTCCCAGCCAAGCTCTCCCAGTTTTTGCCGAGTCATCAAAGATGCGTGTGGCCTAGCGTTTTCCTGATAGAAGACGAAGCCCTCTCTGTTGATCAGTTCGCCCGTGTTTTTCGATTGCTTGCTTCAATCTCATCGGTTGTTGACAGTAAAATGTAGAATCAATCATTCGACCAGGTTGGAGCAGCTCATATTGGATGATTCCTTTTCAATCCCACCAAACACTCAGCATAACCTTTCGAGCCGTCAATCCTGGCTTTGCGACCATTTGTTGAGCTTCACCATGCTTGGACCATGATCTTCTTCTTACATTATTGTCGCAGATGTTAATTCGGTCTATTAATTTTTTTTACAGAAAATTCATGTAGTACACAAACATCGAGCTTCGTTTTCGTTGCCAGCCCTTTTTAAATGGTTCAAAACCGTTTGTTGATGAATGTTAAGTTCCTTAGCGATGTCATGGCTGTTTATGTGACGGTCCTGGTCAACCTTTTCCATAATTTCATCGATTTCTTCAACGATAGGTCCACATGAGTGAGGTACATCTTTCACATCGAAATTTCCAGAACGGCAGCGAGCGAACCAACTTATGCTACACGACTGATACAGCATCGTCTTCGTAAAATTCAATAATTTCACTGGTGGCTTGCAGGGCATTCTTCCCTTTTTTATACAAAAGTTTCAAAATATAGCGAATTTCTTCATTATTTTCACTCATTTTTGAACAGCTGTAACTTTTTTTCAACTTCCCCAAATTAAGGTTGTTTTTGGTTAAATGAAGCTTAAATCTCATCTTTCTAACATTATATGGTATGACACAATGTGATTGGTAGCACTGGAGATATACGACTGCAACGACATCTATTGACAAAAACGACAAGACTTTTTCGACTACCCAATATTATTATCTATCATAATTTGAAATACTCCCAAACGTTCAACGAAACAATTTTAAAATGTTTGCTTAACATTTTATTAAATATGTACATGTCTGTATGTACTTCTCTTAAATGCTTCCCAAAACATTTTATTTATAAATATGTACAACACACCGAAAACCACTTTGTTGCCTTTTACGTATTTCAACTGCCTGCGAGTCTTATCAGCGCCAAAGATCGCTTAATTACTTAATCATAAAATTCTCTACTCGTCCGCTTGCCGTTTTCTCTTTCGCCTTTGTTCCTTTCTTTCACTTAAATTTTCAACATTTTTCCCCCATATAGCAGTCGCTAATTTACTAATTGACTACCAATAAGATGAACTGATGAAATTAATTGTTATGAGCTTGCAGGTGAAGGTGACATTCCTGGCGAGACAGTGTCCCAATGAATATGACACGAAGAGGAAGAAGAAAAAGCTGAGAAATATGCATATGAATAATATAGATACGTATGAGTACAGGCCAAAATAAGTCTCAGGCGATACGAAGTTAAATAAACTACAAATATAATGGCTTGCGGGGCAGATATAGTTGTAAATATAAAAAAACTGAGGCTCTTCTTATTCATAGTTGGGGTGACTACTAAGGAGATATTAGTTGGCTAAAAAACCTTTAGATGTTGGAAAACAATTCCAGTCAGCAAGTTCAGCGTTCAGCTCGAAAAATTTACTAATCAATTGAGCATGAATATAACTCATTAAAGTGGTATAAACGTCGAAGGCAGAAAGTTATGACAGTCTCTTTGACTTTTAACAAATGTTTCTTCCATTCACCACTCTCCATAGTTCAGAGGTCAGGTTTACAGACATTTTAGACTTACATATCTTCAAAAACCACCTGATCAAATTTAACCCGGACTGGTCCAAAGTCGCAAAAGAAATGCTTCGCAACATATCAGAAGACCCTAGATACAAAACGCCTCATTAATCGTGTCAAAACGTAGGTTCGTGAATATGACGTCGAAAGTGTGCAACACTCTAGCGTATAGCGCTCCAAAAACGAGCTGAAAAGTAAAAAATCTAATTCGCTAAAGGTACTAAAAGCCTCTCAGCCGAAGCTTGTAACAAGTGCATGGATATCATACTTATCCAGAATCGACTCCGACGTACTAGATATACATATGTGTATGTATATATATATGGTACATGTGTTCTGTGCAATGAGTAACCACATGTCGCTAACCACCTCTTTGCATGCCCAATAAATCCCATTCATTTATCACGGCTCTAAATATGGTCCGACCCCGTTGACAAGTTTCCTGGGTCTTTCATAATATGATTTCGATAACAGCTAACCGCATTGCCGCCTAAACGGAGTCTAGTTAAACGCTAGAACAACATTTGTATTATCTCTCGGTATACTTGGGATGACTCAGTCCGGGTCAAATTTGATCAAGTAGTATTTCTATGGTATTCATATTTTTTCTGTTGTGAACTTTGTGTAAGGAAAGTTTTGACCGAATCAGGTTCAGAAATTCTGATATGATCGAATTTTTAGTTTTATGAAAACTCACTCGTAAAAATTGACCATATCAAAGAACAACAACAACAAAATTATGCCAAATTGTTAACTTGGGATGACTCAGTCCGGGTCAAATTTGATCAGATATTATTCCTATGGTAGTCATATTTTTTTTGTGTGTTGTGAACCTTGTATAAGGAAAGTTTTGACCGAATCGGCCTCAGAAATTCTTAAGTGATCGAGTTTTGCATTTTATTTTTATTAAATACTTGTATAAAAACTGACCCTTTCTCAACCCGAAATCATAATAAGGGCGACCTAAGACTACTTTTACAATTAATTTCTCTTTCAAATTACCAATTTATGCTATACACTACCACAAACTCAAAATAATCGCCCTAGAAGACAACTTTGCACCATCATAGAAGTTCTAACCTAAAAAAAAACGCGTATAACTCATTCCTACAAAGTAAAACTGCTTACAGTAAAGCTGAGATTAAAAAGAAAACCACCAACCACTACCGCACATTTGGCCCCCACCGAGATCATTAGCCAAGTGCGCTCATGTTGAGAATGCCAAAATGATTTCCAGATAAATTGCATGTCAAACAAACACACGAAATGAAATTGTTACAAAACGCAGCAGTGGAGCAACAACAAACCAATCGACAAGCAAACAGAAGGCGCGGACAGACTGCGCGGCAGCCAGAGATATAGAGATGCCAGTGTATAAGCAGCAAGGCACGCAGTGTGCGCCCATAAAGCAGGGCACAACCGAGCAAAGGACTACGAACAGCGAACAAACAAACGCACACACACACGCACACAAATACACGGGCAAGTGAATTTCAGGTTATCTTGCGCCATTAGGCCCATTGAAACAAATAAAACGTAATGCGATCTACAAATGCCATAATGGCTACGGGCCAACTGCGTCATGTGATCCCGCTAATGCGCGAGCGATCCACCGAAAAGCAAAAGCAAATCTATCTTTTTTAGCTGCAGCAAGATCAACATCAGCAACAACAACAACACCACGGGAACCTCCCAAGCGCACCGATCCCGTCTTCTCAGCTACGGCTAAGGCTAAGGTTAAGGCTGTGCGCCCGTGAATGACGCGAACTGCGACGGTGACCGCGAGTTCGCCTCACTTTATGATCGCGTATCTCAAGTTTATCGCTTCATTTTCCATGTTTTATGCGCATTTTATGCTCGCTGGCAAAAACCACACACACACAGGCACAGACAAATGTGGAGACAGAGGCAGCTAGCCAAAGCTGCCATGGCAACTGTGTGCCATCATGTGCCGCGCCGCACCTTACTTTGCCCTTCACGCTGACGAACGACCGCAACCAAACTGTCTGCCATCTACAGGCGGCTGGTGGCCACAGTCGTGGCAGGGTGAATGCCAGTCACAGCTAACAGCCGCAGTAATGCGCGCATCCACTGCTATTATGTATGCAGGCAAATAAAGAAAAGGAAATAACCGAAAAACCGAAATAAAGTTACAGTAGAAATTCACACTCATAGAAAAAACGAAGTTTGTAACTCAATCCTTACATTTTGGCTGAGATTTTGGTGAAAGAAGTTGCTCATAACTTTATTTGCGCATGTGTGTATGTGTGCTTTGTGTATTTTCGCTCAATAATCCTGTGTGATTTCAATTTTTGTTTTTTTTTGGCGCACAATAAAGTTGGCCAACATGCGCCGTCATCTGCCCCTTGGGGGTGAATGGTGAATGAAATGTTCGGACCCACCAGAAGCACCAACACCACTTTAAATATTGAAATGCACTAATGCAAATGTGAAGTTAGCATTGCAAGCACTTGAAGATGGAGTAAGCTCAGCTCTAAAAATTTTAAGCGGAGCTCTTCATTCTTCATTATTTATGTATGTAAATAAATATACATGTAGTACATACATACAAATGTATAGTTTTATGGTTTTGATAGCCGGCACATTTTATGCCTTCTGTTAAGATACACTACAAATTATTGAAGAAGCTTTACGCATACTGCACTTTTAGGCGGTAGTGGACCTATTGTCAATTCGTACTTTTGATCGAAATTTTAGTTCGGTGGCGCATCCAAAGTTTCTTTCTAGGGAATTATACAGAAAAAACCTTTAATTTTGAAGCCACTTCTTCTTCACTTTCTTCTTCTAAATTTGAATTAAAATTATTTTCGCCGGAAACCCTCCATGGATCCGCCATTGGCAACACTACATCACAGAGATATATACGGAGATTACTTATCTGATAAGCTTTCTATATGAATACAGGGCACAAAAATCATTCTTCGCGCTCAAAAGAATCAAGAAACCCCTAAACTAACACAAAAACCAAAAAAAAAAGAAAAAAAAAACAATTAGGCAGGCTATAACTGTACAAAAAGGGAAGTACAAAATTAGCGCGTCAAGATGAGACCAAAGCTACTACTAGAAGTTGCAGCGAAGCGAAGTGGAGTTATGACTGCAGCCTTTGGCTCAAACGCAGCAGAAAAGTTCCTCCGGGCCCAGGTGGAACTCAATGCCAGCACGGAGCAGGAGAATACACATCAATCGTTCCCACGACAGTCGGGTCCACATAACCGGAACGAACCTGGACTTTTATCCGACCAAGGACTGTCAACTCGGCAGATTTCTGCCGCTACAACAACAACAACAACAACAGGATACACAGCAACCCTGCTGCTAGGTGATGCTCCAAAAGTGATGACATTATTAAGCTATTACTTGCCTATTTCAACAGGGGTAGACCCTCAAAATAACAGCCGAATAAAATCCAGGTCAATTGCGTTATCGTCGAACCGGCCGTTATGAGAATTGCTTCATTAACTCCCTCCCAGGGCATGGCGTACTTGGAGTTTAAACAACAATCATAGCAGAACAAGAGCCCGAGTTGCCGCGAGAAACAAGTGTGACCCCAGCGCAACTTCGAGTTGGGTATTACTTCTACCGAATAGACCTAGACTTTGCATGCTCAATGAAAGCTATCTCTCCATATGGTCCGAACTTATCGGAAAAGCTCGTGTCCTAGGCCTACCATTAAGTGGTTTCCCTGACAGTTACCTTGTTTCTTTTACCCCAAACAGGGTCTGAACATTGTTACAAAAACAACTACAAAACATTTGTTTTGTACGGTCACCCTTGTGCCTTGGGGAACAGAAAAAAACACTCCACCACGTTTTTCCAGCTCAAAAAGTATGTGGACGAAAAAAATCCAGCTCTGAAAATTTTCGACGCAGTGCTCACCGGAGGAAGCAGAGGAAGACGAACACCTCCATTCCGTTGGAAAGACCAGGTGGAGAAGGACCTGGCTTCTTATATTTTTAGACGGCATTCGTAATACTTATATTCATTTATATACCTTCAGTTCATTAAAAAAGAACATGGTTGCGATTATAATCCAAATAAATAATAGAAAAATTTAAAAAAGTGTTATAAATATGTGTGTGATGTGATATCATGTGATACGATATGATGTGGACAATATTAAAACTTTATTAAAACCAAAGCGTTCATATGATGGTATATGCACATACAACAAAAATGTTATATGTAAGTATGTGTGATGTGATATCATGTGATACAATGTTCTATTGTAGACCATTTAAAAAATTCATAGAACAAGATTTGTTATGGCACAAGTGATGTGATGTGATGACCATGAAAAAAAAACAGATTACTCAGAAGAAATTGTAACAAACGGTTCATATGATGTGATGTGTGTATGACTTATACATATTATTATGTATATAAGTATACATGGGACTATTTATGGCTTTGTGTGAAAAAATATATTTACAACTCACGTAACATTAACAAATTTTATAAAAAAAAAAAAAAAAATTAAAAAAAATATTATAAAAATGCATAAAAAAGTTTTTTTCAGACAAAAGGTTTTATTAAAAGCATTTGATAAAATGTTAATCTATGTGATATAATCGAACTTAGCATTATCAAAAAAAATCTTAAAACACCTTTTCGCTTAAAAGTCATATGATATGCAATATTTTAACATGTGATGTGATGTGGCATCACGTGATTGCATACAAAGTTTTGCAGATTTTTTTTCCAACAAAAGTGACGTGACATACAGAAGTATAATGAGAAACTAATTTTATCATGTAATGTGATGTGACATCACGTGATTGCATACGACATTTAAAAGATTTGTTCAACAAAACTGACGTTACATAAAGTAGTATAATGAAAAGCTACAGTACACAAAACTTGAAATTGATTTATGTCAACTGATGTAATACGACTCTGCAATATAATATATTACAGGAGATGTGATATCACTGCACTTTCTTAGAAAAATTGCATAAACATGTAAAATTAACCAATTCTTCAACAAAGCGAAATATTTACAGTGTACTCGGTGAATTACAAAAGCAAACATTGAGTCACTATCAAAAACACGACAACTAGTCTACCAATATCCATCCATCTGCAATCCAAACTTGGCGCAGCCACCAGATCGATGGTTACTCATCGCCGATGAACAATCGACGAAAGAACTGTGTATGTTGAAAGCGTTTGCCAGTGTGCGCGCATAAAACTTGCTGGCCCAACCTTATCCTGAGATAACACAGCTTGGCATTGGGCCACAATGTTACGGTACGATTTTCCATGGGCAAAGTGTTTATTTGTTTTATGGATTTTCCCAGCGAATGCAACGCTTCTTGTGCGGTTCTTCCGCAAATGGATATACATTAACATAGTTACATTTATATACAAATGAATGCTAGAGGACACAGATAAAGGGTGTTTTGTAGTCGAAAAAAACTTTTCGTATTTCGTCAATAGATGTCGTTGCAGTCGTATATCTGTAGAGCTACCAATTACATTGTGTCATACCTATGGTATTGGAAAGGTGAGATTTTAATCTTCGTTTAACCGAAAGCAACATTGAATTCAGGGAAGTTGAAAAAAGCGACATTTCTTCAAAAACGAATGAAAATAAT
This sequence comes from Bactrocera tryoni, assembly GCF_016617805.1. Classification (NCBI taxonomy): domain Eukaryota; kingdom Metazoa; phylum Arthropoda; class Insecta; order Diptera; family Tephritidae; genus Bactrocera; species Bactrocera tryoni. Next base: position 9,986,273 of record NC_052500.1, read on the forward strand.
GAAGAAACTAGCAATATTTTGAAATTTTTGTATAAATAAGGGAATAAGAATGCCACACAAGGCACCAAGGAACTTTTTGAAGTTTACGGAGACGATTCCGTATCAGTTCGTGTAGCATAACATTGGTTCGCTCGCTGCCGTTCTAGAAATTTCGATGTGAAAGATGCACCTCGCTCTAGTCGACCTATCGTTGAAAAAGTCAATGAAATTATGGAAAAGATTGACCAGGACCGTCACATAAGCAGCCATGATATCGCTAAGGATCTTAACATTCATCATCAAATGGTTTTGTACCATTAAAAAAAGGCTAACTACAAAAAGAAGCTCCATGTTTGGGTATCACATGAATTGTCTGTGAAAAATTTAATGAATCGAATTAACATCTACGATGCCTTGTTGAAACGAAATGAAATCGAACTATTTCTGAAGCGAATGGTAACAGGAAACGAAAGGGGATCAAATACGACAATTATGTGAGAAAAAAATCATGGTCCAAGTGTGGTGAAGCTCAACAAATGGTCGCAAAGCCAGGATTAGCGCCTCGAAAGGTTATGCTGAATGTTTGGTGGGATTGGAAAGGAATCATCCAATATGAGCTGCTCCAACCTGGTCGAATGATTGATTCTACATTTTACAGTCAACAACCGATGAGATTGAAGGAAGTAATCGAAAAAACGGCAAGAACTGATCAACAGAAAAGGCTTCGTCTTCCATCAGGACAACGTTAGACCACACACATTTTTAATGACTCATCAAAAATTGGGAGAGTTTGGCTGGGAAGTTTTGATGCATCCATCGAATAGCCCTGACTTTGCACCATCGGACTAACATTTGTTTCGGTCAATGCGGAACTCCTTTAATGGAGTAAAGTTGGCTTCAAGAGAAGCCTGTAAAAATTATTTGTCGCAGTTTTTCGCCGAGAAACCAGAAAAGTTTTACGCTGATGGAATAAGGTGTCTCTAGAGGAGGTGTCTCTAGAGGAAAAATGGCAAAAAGTGGGCGACCAAAATGGTACATATTTGGTTCATTCAAGTTCATTATAAATACTAACTACCCATCGCCTACACAATATATACGACAGAAGTGGATCTGAAAATTTACATTAAAAAGAGTGTAGGATCGACGACTGAAGAGGAGAAGGTGATTAAGATACTTGGTAATAATGAAAATTGTTTGCTAATACACCTCGTTTCACTAAAGTAACTGGTTCTCTCGTAATATTTTCTGCTTCTGAATCAGAAGAAATGTCTCGGTGGATCTAAGGATCTATAGAGAGGAATCCCATAAAATGCATGTCAGAATAGCTTTGAATAATATTAAAGAATTCATACTGATCCTGGCTTTCACAATCATATACCCTAAATTACACGTATATCCCAGAAATCACCATTTCTAATATCAACCTTGAAAGAATTCAACGAACAAAAAATAAATTAAACACATTATCAAAAAAATGAAAAATTATATACTCAGTTATAATTTATACATGTAGTATATACAAGTATGTCAGTGCCATAACTAGCTATATATGCACATATGTATATAATTGGCTGTCAAGCATTCCTGCGAGCCATTCAAAACTTCAACACTACCGCCCATTCATTTTCAACTAACCGCAAATTTATACTGTTTTTTATGAGTAAAGGAAATGGCCAAAGCCATAAAATATCTGCGCTACAACATTCGCATATACAAGTGTGTGTATATATTTATACTTAACAACATTTGTATGTGTGTATAAGTCGACAAAATGGCTAACAAGCTGCTAACAATATGATCATCGTCACTGATACAAAGCAAATTGCCAAACAAACATATAACGCTACCCATATTAAGAATATACTCGTATGCATATATAAGTTGTATGTGTATGGGTGTGCCATCAAGCATCTCCTACGAACGATTGGTGCGCATGCGCAACGCCATAAATACTGATTAAGGCGGCAAATAAAACGCAGCTTACTCACACGCACATACCAAAGACATGAAGGAAAAAAATGAACGCTAAATGAGCAATATATGAAGGAAGAGACATTTATTGTGTTTCACTTCTTCTTGTTTGGCGTAATAATTAACGAGTTTGTTCAACAGTTCCAAAAAAGGACCACCAGCGAATTCAAAAAATATAAAAAAAAACTAAAAATAATAACAGGGAAGAGAAGAACATATAGTATATAGACATAAATGTCTAAAATTCCTCTGTTGCAGGATGCGCCACCAAACGGAAGCGTCTGTGGCAATTTGGAGCAGCTACAAATTGCTTCTACCAATATTGATCTAACAAGGCGTAAATATTGTTGACAAACCGTTTGACGTACTGACTGGCTGCGTTCTGTAAAAGGTTAAAGCACAAACTAGAATCAATATATAGAAAAAATATACGCTGATGTGACATTTTTCTTGCCCTGAACCAGTGTCACGTCTGGCAGTACTGGTTGGATATAGGCTGGCACCAAAGCCCAATTTAGTTTGAGTATACTCTATTTGAAAAAATGTTTCATGTCGCTGGACTTTTCAAAACCAAAAAAAATATATATATACATATAAGCGAACATTCCACCAAAGAATCGAATTTAGTGATAATTATGATATCAAAAAGATTTTCACATGGTTAGTCATGCTAGAGGTAGTTAGTTCGGAAACTTCTTTCAGGACTTTTAGACACTGTTATTTTCGTCATGTTTCTTTAGGCTATTTTGTTATCGGTATGGAACTTCATTGAGATTTAGTTGTCACACTGGTTAATAAAGGTAAGGTATGAGCTTGACATATAGGACCCTATTCGATGCTGAATGACAGTTTCGTTGTCACATTCATAATCTAATTAATTCAAGTATTGTCGCCAGAATGATGCGGTTGATAAATATGGGGTTCTCAGCAACGTTGTCAAACATCTCTTTTACGACCATTACTTGGCGTCATTCAGACTGAGATCTTTTGGTGCAAATCTAGCATTACACGTTTTATTAACCAAAATTTGTTGATCGATCCTTTGCTATCTCTCTGATCCCAAACGCGACAATTTTCAAGGAAAGTTTCTTTAATTTTTTCGATATGTTTATACCTTTAAGAATAACACATAAAAATTTCAAATCGATTTCTCCAATAGTTCTGAGTTACAGCCATTTAAAGGGTAGCCGCTCAATCAGTTCCATCACTTTATCTTTAAACCCTTTTTTGTTGAAACATCTTTTTTCAAATATGCTTTAGTAATAACTCGAAAACATCTCAATTCTACACACAATGACCTAACTTTTTGACTGCTCAAAAATCAAATTTTGAAAGCCCAAAAACGACCAAAATTAGCATAAAATTCAATTTTTTTTTATATATTTTTTTTTATCGGTTTTGATTTCTACGAAGAATATCTTCTAATATAATAAGATTTTGAATTTTTTAGGTGTCCTCGTATAACTCCAAAAATATTAAATTTTTTTTTTTGAAAATGTGTATTCTGAGAACATGTCTAAATATGCTCTAAGAATTTAAAACAATCGATACAAAAGTTTTTTTTTTTTGAATACCCAAAATTCGACATTTTTTAGGCAGTCACACTACATGAGTCCCTGAAGGGGTTGCATGGGTTAAGCAGTTTCAAAAAATCGATTTTTTTATTTCGAAACTGTGCTTTTGAAATCGGTTGCCAAGATTTCTCGAAAACTACTCAAGCGATCTTCATGCAATTTTACAGGTCTTTGAGATATACAATTAAAGACTTGGACGAAGGATTTTTACAACTATTTAAAAAAAAATGTCGCGAAATTTTCATTTTTTTGTAAAAGTGTCTGTCAAAAGGCCAATTTTCAGTTTTTTTTCCTTCATCCAAGTTATTAGTTGAGATTTTAACTAAAACACGTATTTTTTCACTTAGGATGATCCTGTAAGGAGTTATGCTGCCAACGCGGGTGCTTTTTTTTCGGAGGGGTCTCCCCGGAAATGGCGTCGAAATGGCCGAATTAAAAATATTCTTTCCCGAAAATTTCAAAATTTCTTTGCTAATGTATATTTATAAAAAATTCTAATAAAATACTATTTCATTTTTTATATGAGAAAAAAATTGTTGAAAAAGGCTGTTTTTTAGCCAAGGAAACCCTTGTAACCCCTTAACAAGATTTTTTATTTTTAGGTTTCCTTTATGGAGAAGACCGATGCGCATATATAAATATATTCTAATAAATATTTTCTAAACACATAGCTACATGAACTTCAATCAAGCGACCGCCCCGTCAAAAAGACTATCCTTTGCACCACTCCTTGCCAGCCAACAACAAACACAAAGCGCCAACTATTTAAGTATATTCGCACAAAAAGCGCCAACCCACGTCACTTCACGCACACAGCTAAGTACAGCTGCCAGAACACACACACATACATACATGCACACAGGCGCACAGCGCAACACGCCGTCAAAATGCGAGAAGCTATCATCATTTGGTGTAGTGTTTTATTATTGTTAACCAGTCAGCGAACGCAGCAGTTGTATTGGCATTTAATACAACAAACAAGCACTTCAAGTCAATGGTGGCGCTTGAAATTCACAGCGCCACCAAAAACAAAACGAAACAGAAGTTATGAGTGGCGCACAAATCTACATACAAACATACGTATGGAAGTGATATACAAATGTAGTTGGGTGTGTGTGCGTGTGTCTGTGGGGCTGTGAGATATATTAAAGGATGGACGCTGATGGGTAGCGGTTACTAACTGCGTTTGGCGCTCTTGCTGCACTGTTTTGTGACTCAATGATTTGTTTAAGCTCCGCTTGTTATGTTATTGTGTTTGTTGTATTTGAATTTCGGAATTCGTTCTGGCTTGTTAAGAGTTGTTAAGATTATGATATACAGCAGTCTGCGGTCGATGATGCGCGCCACGCATAAGCACGGCACATACCACCAAACGCACTCGTAGTAATATAAGTAGGTGTGCGTGTGTGTGCTTAAGGCTCAATGCATGCGGCGAGCGGCCATTATGGCGCACAGCAGGCTTGTGGGAAACCGTATTTGAGTTGGACATGGGAATGAAGTTTTTTTTAGCGTTTTTTGTTGTATTTTTTTTTGTATATACCCTGAACAACGTATAGCTATCTCCGTATGTCCCTCTGTTTTCTTGTATATGAACAAGTCTCTCAGTTTTTGAGATATCGTTCTGAAAATTTGCTCATATCCATATTTCTTTAATATGCTACTTATATGTCAGAATCACCGATATCGGACCGCTATAGCATATAGCTGCCATACAAACTGAACGTTCAAAAACAAGTTTTTGTATGAAAAACTTTTTCATTTGTGAAGATATCTTCAAATAATTTTGTGTAGATTACTATTGAAAGTAACGGTACAACATGCGAATATAATGTTCAGATCGAGCGACTATAGCATTTAGCTACCATACAAACTTAACGTTCAAAAGTAAGTTTTTGTATGGAAAACTTTTTCATTTGTCGAGATATCTTCAAGAAATTTGACATGGATTATTATTGAAAGCAACGGTACAAACATCTGAACATAATGTTCAGAACGAGCGGCTATAGCGTATAGCTGCCATACAAACTGAACGTTCAAAATCAAAGTTTTTGTATAAAAAACTTTTGCATTTGTGGAGATATCTTCAAGAAATTCGACATGGATTATTATTGAAGGTAACGGTACAACCTCCGTACATATTGTTTAGATCGAACGACTATAGCATATAGCTGTCATACAAACTTAACGTTCAAAAGCAAGTTTTTGTATGGAAAACTTTTTCATTTGTCGAGATATCTTCAAGAAATTTGGCATGGATTATTATTGAATGCAACGGTACAAACATCTGAACATAATGTTCAGAACGAGCGACTATAGCATATAGCTGCCATACAAACTTAACGTTCAAAATCAAAATTTTTTATGAAAACAGCTTCATTTGTGAAGGGTATTATCGCTTCGGTGCAACTGAAGTTAACGATTTTTTTTCATTTTTTATTGCTCATTCAGAAATGTGTCGTTTTTTTCTAATTTGAATGCAGCGCATATGATTTGTATGTTTATATGTGTGTTAGTTCAATATTTACCCTTTCGACGCCCTGTTGTTGCTCTTATGTTTGTATCTCACAGTTGCAACATATAATCGATTTATAATTTTTTTTTGCTCCTCGCTTCGTTGTTAGGCAGATTTGGACTGTTGTTGCTATTGTCAGCACCATCATTCTTATTGTTACTTTTATTATTATTATTTTTTTAAGGATAAGGGGGTGTGCAGCGCGGGGTATTCTATGATTTGTTTCATTATTTCTTTTACTTATGCCTTAGTGTTGCTTTATTATTGATGTTGTTATTGTTGTTGCATTGACTTCCACTATTGGTTTTGGACCACCGGCGCTGCTGGCCGCTGCTTCAGCTTGTTTGCCATGTTTTATTAAACATTCCTCATTCGACTCTTGTTACCTTTATTATATGATTGTACATTTGTATGCATAAAAATCAGATGTTGTTGTTGTTGGTGATATTTTTGGTTTGGTGCATTACATGCGTTTCATTCGCCAGCACTTACTTTTAAATTACTCTTGTTTATGGTAACATTTAAATTGTGTGTGAGCGCCTGCGCCTGCGCCTGGGCCTCGGTCCAGCATTCTTCTCAACCTGTGCAATTGATAATCACGCCACTTTTATTTGCCTGCTTATACATATTTTATTTGATTTTTTTCTTCATTTTGTTTTGAAATTTATTTCCAGCTCCCTGGGTAGTCAGTCATTACGACGTTAACGAAAAAAAATCTCTGTGGCATTTGTGTCGATAGCACTAAAGTGCTTACGTTCCTGCTCCAACCACTTTTTCTTCTGCCTCTACCACTGCTTCTTCTTTCTTTCATACCGGCGGCTGCTTGAGTAGAGTGCGCAGTATGTGGACATTGCTGGTGGTTTATGAATAATCATTGGCCATCAACGGCATTTCATCGTCGCAATCACTCTTCGACAAGCAGCACCATTTCGTGCTTAAGTGTTAATTAAAACCATTATGGAAGTTGTACGATTTCTACGAAATGAATTTCTTTATTTCAGTACATTTTTTGAAGGACTTTTCGATTGAGATTTTGTTGTTGTACAAATTTTAAGTGCCGCACAGAGGTTAATACCATGCTGTGGACAGTTTATAGCCGCGGAATGTGTAAGTACCGTCACATTTGGGACTGCTTGTATCTAACCTGAACGGAATCAAGTAAAGTGTGTTGTGGAACCAAAAAAAAGCCGACGAAATTCTTTCAGCTGGACACATAGATGGCGCAACTAGAACTAAATTCATATAATTTTAGTTAGCCTTAACCTTAACCCTCCAAAGGCGCATGTATAAATTTGACAGCTGTCGGATCATTAGTTTGTGAATGATATCATTTTGGGTGAAGCAACTTTTATTTTTTCGAAAAAATTAATAAAAACCAATGAGGAGTGTTGCGAAAATATTGCTTTTTGGGAACAAATACAGTTGAAGCAATCACTGGGCTTGGTGAAGAGTTTTCGGACACTACCAGAAGAAAATCAATCAGTAAGGATTGGTTTGCTAAGTTTAGACTTGTTGGAATGAGCACCGAAGACGGTAAACGCAATGGAAGGTTGTTACCGATGAAAACGTCAAAAAAGTCCACAAAATAATTTTGAATAACCGTAAACCGAAGTTGTTTGAGATATCAGGTACTCTGGAGATATCAACTGAAGGTGTGGATCATGTCATTCAAGAATATTTGTGTGTGACCATGTACAAAGTGTCTCTCGCGCGATCTCACTTGATGATTCGGAGCAGTGTTTGGAGATGTTCAAGCGTAATAAACCCGAGTTTTTGTGTAGATATGTGATAATGGATGAACACAACAGTCTTAAAAGTGGACTGCGCACGTTGAAACCATTCTAAAGCGTGAAAAAACGCAACAGTCGACTTGAAAGGTTATGGCGTCTGTATTTTGGGATGCCCATGGAATAATTTTTATTGACTATAAAATGAAGAACCATCAACAGCGACTATTGCCTAGCCTTATTGGGTCCTTTGAAGGACGAAATCGCCGAAAAGTGGCCACATCTGAAGAAAAAGAAAGTGCTGTTTCACCAAGACAATGCATCGTGCCACTAGTTCCTGAAAACGATTGCAAAAATCCATGATCTCTAGATCTGGCTCACAGTCACTATTTCTTGCTGTCAGATCTCAAAGGATTCCTCGCTGGGAAGAAATTTGCATAGAATGAAGAGGTTTTAGCAGAAAATGAGGCATATTTTGAAGCAAAGGACAAATCGTACTACAAAAATGGTATCGAAAAGTTGGAGGTTCGTTATGCTAAGTGTATCACCCTTGAAAGGGATCCTTAGCAATTATTGAGTACGCCGAACCTCTCAGGGATAAGTTTTAATATATTAATACCAACCGGAAGGCTCTTCGTTTGAATAACAGCTGAAATTCACTTCTAAGCCACTAAAATCTAATAAGCAGCAGCCATTCTAAGGGTTGCAAACAGAAAAAAATAACTTTCAAAAGATATACTTGTCTAAATGTGTGCGTAAAGGTTGTAAAAGCTTTTAACAGGCTCACAATTTTCAACCACCAGGCAAGTTAAGGCTATAAAAAAAACTTTTTTCTCATTGAATTTTTCACTGCTTTGTAATTCACAGAGACTTTTTCGTCAGCTAGTCACATTTATAGCTTCATTGTACAGTGAATTATCAGCGGTCCGTAGCCCCATGGTTGAAAGGGTTGACTGCATTTCCCTCCCCAATTGCAGCAAAGCAACAAAAGCAAAAACCAATTCTCACCTTGGTGGATCATTCTGCGGTGACTTTTCTGAGCGAAAGCTTCTGTCACCGCTACCCATCGCAGTGTGCAAGCGCCGCAATGTAATAGACTCTCTAATTGCGGTGAAAGCACTCGGTGGTGGTCCCCCAGGCATACAAAGCCAATTCGCTTCTACTACTGAGCAGAGGCGACAAGAAGTATAAAATATGGTTAAAAAGTGATTAAACAAAATACTATAAACAAAAAATCTCTCATATGAATTGCAAAAATTAGCAACCAACAAATTAAAACAACAATGATTTGCCGTGACCCCTCTCAAGGGAAACGGTGCCAATGGGAACTACGAAAAAATGTGTGATCGCTTTTTTGGAAAAATTGGTCTAGATATAAAATATAATTTGAGAGAAAAAATTAGATGGCTGGTCGTGGAGCTTAAGTTTTCTGTGACAATCAGAAAAGTTCGAAAGTCTCACACCCGAAACATGGCAACGTTGCCCTCTCCCTCCTCTACTTTACGCTAACGTCCTAGACGACGTCGTAAGCATGCTCACCCTATACAAAAAAACAAGCAAGGTATGGAAACTGACAAGACAACTCGAGGACTTGGGCATTGCGACATGCGAGGAAAGGTCAATAAGGCAGTCAATTTAGCACGGTCAAGATCATCACTTTAACAGAAACTTAATTAAGATTGGCAGTGATGATATCGAGTCTGTGACAGATTCTGCTTACTCGGTACGATTATAACAACGGACGGAGGAACACGTTCGGATACCTTTTGTAGGATAAGCAAGGCAAAAGTGGTGTTTGGACGGCTGCAATCGATGCAGCAGGTTTTAAATCAGCGCTATCGTATAGAAACTAAACCTGGCTGGCTTTGAACTTCATCACTCAGAGACTCCAAGCATTCAAGCGTAAGGTTCTGGTTGTGAACGAGGACAGTATGAAATATCTCCTGTCATCAAGCAAACAGTCGTCGCAAACACGACTTGGCTCGACGCCACTATTGACAGTCATAACTTTGAAGACGTTATTTTGTTAAACTTTCCAACAGGTGCTACTTTGGACTGAGTAGGCAACTGAAAAGTAAAATCTTCTATCGACGAACAAAGACCAAACTCTACAAGTCCTTCATTATTCCTATCCTGCTATATAGTCCCGAGGCATGGGCATTGAAATCAGCTGATGAGTCGGGCTTAAGACGGTTCGAAATAAAAATATTACGGAAGATTTATGGTTCTTTGAGCATTGGTGAATACCGAAGTCGGTAGAACGATGAGCTGTACGATAAATACGGTGACATTGACCAAGTTCAGCGAATCAAAAGACAGCGACTGCGCTGGTTAAGTCATGTTGTCCGGATGGATAAGAACACTCCAGCTTTGCAAGTATTCGATTTAGAACCTGCCGGTGGAAGCAGAGGAAAGTAGAAACGACTGGCGTGCTGTTTTTTATCCGTACTTTGATGAAGAAGTGTTAGTGCGAAGAGGAATATTTCCCGGCGACAACATTAATATTGATAAATAATTGAAGAGACTTTGAAAAAATTGATATTCTGAAAACGGGCAAGAAAAAAATATCAAACAACCCAAGCCGTGGCAGTGATAAAATGGAAACATTGAGAGCGAAAATATTCAAAAAATACCTTCCTTAGCGCTCATTATAATGACTCATTCAACTTAAACAGAAAATGTTAATAACGCCCCTACAAATATGGACCATTTAGTGTCACTACTTTAATATTCCTACATATATATATATATGTACATATGTATGTATGTATGGCACTTGCGCACAAACTGCACATTGCTTAGGCACAAAACGATTATACTTGAAATTCTCCAATTAACCAACTTGGAAAGGCAAAAATTCCCACCAGCGCAATTAACACTAGATCAACGACAACAACTTGAATGTAAACTGAATGCGCTCAAATCAACACTATACTGTTCGTTAAAGGCCTACAACAACTGCATTTGTACTTATGCCCAACTATGCGCCAGTAAGATTTCACACTCCAAGTATTATGGACTGCCATCTAGGTCCAAAAAAGGGCACTCCGCTTGCCGCATTCCATTTAAAGAGTTAATCACGTTTGTGGTATGTGGTAGCAACGCCATGGCATGAGGTGTTAAATGCCGAGTCCCACACACCCAAACAAACAAGCAAAACATATGTACGAACAACATGTTGCAACAACATTTAGAACACTGTTGTTTACAATCGTATACACAGCGTTAAACAGCAAAATAAATACGTACATATATATACTTGTATTTATATAAGGGTGTGGTTAGACATGGCAACGAAAAGGGTTTTTTCAACAAACGAAAAGTAGTTTTGGAAATTAAAAGTTTTCACTCATTTTTGAAGAGATCTTTTTTCCAACTTCCTCGAATTTAAATTTTTTTTGTTAAATGAAACTTAAAATCTCACCTTTCCAACACTATATGGTAGGACACAATATGATTGGTAGCACTGGAGATATACGACTGCAACGACATCTATTGACAAAATACGAAAAGACTTTTTCGACCAAGCCAATATTAATATTTTCGAAAATAAAAATCAATGTTTTAAAGTTATTTCCACAGATTTTTGCGACTGCAACTAATTTTCAAAAGTTTTCAATGCAATAGTATGCCACTTGCCTTGTCTGAACACACCTTAAACTATGCATACAAATAAAAGAATTTAGAATGATTTTGATTCTGAGAGCGTTTAGCTATTTTAGAAAATTGTACCAATGAATTACGCTTCAAAAAAAACTTTCAAAAAAAACTGCCACAGTGTGCACATAACTTAAAATCCCCCTAAGGATAAGCGCCGTAGCGTGTAGGTTATCCTAGTTGCATGTAGTCGCATGTCAACATGTGTTTGTGTGTAGAAAAATGTGCGCTATGGCGGAAAAAAGCTGCCTGCGTTACGTCAGTCTACGCTTGCGCTTAGCAGGAACTTTAATGCATTAAAGTTCCAATTTCAGTTGAAATGAAAAATTCCAAAACACAACAACACATACATGCACGCCGTTTTTGCTCCTGCCAAGTGCGCGCCACACACAGGCCATAAACAATTTGACGCGCTCGCCTGATATCTACGAGCCAAGGATGCTTGCTGCCGCTACTTATACACAGTTTGGTAGCAAAAAGCATCTTAAAGTCCTAAAAATGCGCACTTGATGTGACAGTGACAGTTTTCACATTTCAAATTACCTGACAATTATAGTTTGTTAATTTTTTATGGCTGGCAAGTGGAGCGAAACGAAATGTTGTGCGGTTGTTGTTCGTATTGACTTGGCGTGTTAACAAATTGAAACACTCTTTAATGTGTTGGCTTAAATCCAACTACTGGCCGATGCGCATATGTGTAGCGTGTGGTTGGTTGTAGTAAAAATGTTTAGCAATTTATTGAATTGGTGGTTATTGCTGATGTGCAGTGATCATAAGTTGGTTAGTTTATTAGTTGTGTGCTTGATTGTGTGGCGCAGGCGCTATAGTGGTACATTAAGCTTCATGCGTAACCTTTCGTGTAACACTTGTTTCTAACATGAGCGACAGATTATGGAATCAGTTTTAGCAAATATATTGTATACAAATATGTATGTATGTATGTGTGATAGATAAAAGACCTCTGAGAATGCTGTATTTATTCCACGATCTATAAAAACGATTTCAACCCAACATATACATATGTGTTCATGAATATAGTAGTGCAACAAGGCCCAGAAAGTATGCCCATCCACTTCCAAGCACAATAATCACACTATCAAAACTTTTAAGCTGAACATTATGGTATGGGCTTGCATTTCGTACCATAGTGTCGGTGTTATACGTTTGATGAATGACATCGTGAACCGAGCAGAGTATATTGAAGAATGTTATGTTACCATTTTCAAGCTGAAAAATGCCTATAAAACAGCTGTTTGAGTAGGAAAACAGTCCAAAGCATGAGAGCACACTAGCTAATGAGAGGTTTGCATGAGGAAGGATCGACATAATGTCCTGGTCAGCGTAGTCAACAAACCTGAATCCAATCAAAAATTTTTGAGGATATGTTAAACGAGTTGTAGCAATAGCAAACCCATCAAATAGAACACTCAAGGAGCCGTGGGCTCAAATCCTTATCAATGGTTGGCAGGATCTAATAGAATAAATTTGTTTTGAAGTTCGCCATTTTTTTTTAATTTTTTTTTCCTCAAAAAAAAACTTCAATTAATTTGACAACTATCCCTGCTAATTCCGGTGTGGGCCGATGTTTTTTTTATTTTTTTTATTTATTTAAAAAAAATTGTGAAATTGAAAAAAAATAAAAAAAATATAAAAAAAATCGGCCCACGCCGGGATTAGCAGGAATAGTTGTCAAATTAATTGAAGTTTTTTTGAGGAAAAAAAATGGCGAACTTAAAAAAAAATGACGATTTTACTTAAAAAACCGATTATTTTATATAATTGATCATGTTAAATTTTTTTCGTGTATTTGTTCGAAAAGTTCATTCAAAAAAAAAAATTTTTTAAAATAGGTCCCCAAAAGTCAATTTCTACAAAAGTTATGGCTATTTGAAAATAAAAAAAACCATTTTTTTTTTTAAATTCATAACTTTTTTGAAGTTGGACAAAAAAATTCTCAAGAATGTTTTTCAAAGGGTAGAAAAGGATGGATAAGTTTCAGCAAAATCTGAAGGGGTCGGGTTCAAAAGTGGTCGATTTGGTATGGAATACCCCTACATACCAGAGAATGTATATCATATATAGGGTATATCTCTGTACATGCTATAGATCTAACCGCTTATATCAATTTAAAGGCAATTAAATCATAATGGCTCTCAAACTGTTATTTTTGAACTCCACTTTTTACACTTACTTAACGTTGAATAGTGAAGATAGTGTAATTATAGCAGTTAATCCACAATAACAGCCTGAAAGTATGCAGATATTTATTTCCACATCTTATTACTGTAGGATGTGGAAACCTTAATTAAATTGCTAGTAAAAATTTTTTGAAGCTTCACATTGAATCAATTTGTTCAACCTGAGAACATCAAAAAAAAATGAAATCAAAAAGAATAGGAGAATAGAAGATCCTTTTCTGTGTAGAAAATTCCGTGCAAAAAAGGGGTTGTATTCAGGCCCCTCCCTTTCGCGAACAAAAGGGTATAGTATAAAAAATGCTAATAAATATCATCGCAAGTTACAACGGCTGAGTTTTTGCAAATTTTAAATACAATTTCACAAAATATTGTGTTAATATGTACATACATACATATGTAACTTTGATATGCTGAATTGTTGAAATAAAATATATGATTGTATATAAAATATTGAAAAATAGTGAAAAAAAAGCCTTTTGGCACCTCTGAAACCCTAAAAACCCCTAAACTCTTAAAGGTGTTTTTCTAAAGTTATCTCCAATTCTAATCTGCCGACGAACATTGAAATTAATATTCTTTCTCTATCGTGTGAATGAACAAAAAGTGATTACTAATTAGTAATATTTTTAAAAATGTCAAGAAAGTTAAAAATTCGTAAAAAACGATCATTAATTTTTAAGCAGCCTCCACTTTATGAATTTTTTTTGTGCTCTTGATATATAAATAAAAATGATATTAAACAAATCATTTAACTTTGCATCAGTTATCAAAAACCGCTCTAAATTCCGGCTTCTGGCCTATAATGCACACTTCAAAAACATTTGCTATCATATTTATTTGGATACTAATTACTAATAAACACAACACTCTACAATGGCTCCCAAACTGTCAAAATAAATCATTCTCAACTCACATTTGAAAAGGATTATTGAACATTTTTGAAGCATAAGTACTTGCAAGCGCACAGTTTGTATACCACCGCAAATTGACCTTAACTGCAAGAATGATGTGGATTATAAAATATGGAAAGTACTAAAATATCTACAAACAGGATACTTTCTACAAAAGCTCCTTTCAACTTGCAAACAACGAAAAAAGCTCATCAAAGCAAATCAAGAAGGAACAGCAAAGTTGCGTGCTTAGCTTACAATTTTATGGGTACGCACTTCAAATGAGTCTCCTATCAAAACTGAGGAGGAAGCACTTACCGTATATTAGCTATCACTGCACATCCAATGCTGACGTTTGCTTTTTATTTATTTTTCAATAACACTAATCACTTTCAAACCTTTCCTTTTGCAAACACACTGCGACCTCCACTACACCTACACATTTTCCTAACCTAAATCTTCTAAATCCTAAATCTAACAAACCTAAAAGAAAACACTGCACTCACATTTATATCATTTAATTGCACACTCCCGATCACTTCCCTTTCGACTTTGAAACAAAAACTTTTATATTTTTCACTATTTACGACAATAACCAAATTTCATCAGACGCGCACGGAATTTTTTACGGAACTGACTTAATGGCAATGGATCATGGCAAGGCACGGTGTTGCACTTCCCACACAATTACAAAATTGTTTGTAGAGATAAGTCTCAAGACCTGTTATTAAGTATTAGTTAGTAGTAAGTTAATAAAATAAAATTGCTGGTAACACTGGCAACTACAACAAAAAATCGGCAACAATAAGGCACTGCAACCTGTCGCAATAGATTCCAACTAGCGCTCCTTATACATACAGACATGCATACATTCTATTGCTGTCACTTGTAAGTAAATGTAATATAATAATTATCTCAAAAAAACTTACCTTACTGTGAGTTATGAATAAACTGCTCAATGCAAAGGTTACGCCTCAACACACTTACTCATGTATTTAAGAAATTTTCGCGAATTAACCGCACGCGCATCCTTTTTACCGCAATGATACGAACGCACTTTATTAGATACCCGAAAAGCCGAGTGAAAAATGACACAACTACTTTATTTACAAATTAACACTAGCACTAACACTTAAATTTGCACTAAAACTAAGATTTTTACTAATATACTTTAGGATTTTCACAATTTTTACGGATTTCAACACAAGCGGCGGGGAAATAGTTTCGGAACTGCTTACAGCTGAAAAGAGACGCCGGAAAGTTTCCAATGCGCAGAGTTGTATTTATTGTCAAATTCTTAGAAGTATTCTATTCACAGTGAAGTGTGAAACTAATTATTTGTACAAATCTGAATTGATGAAAATTTTAAATTTACATATGTGATGTTATTGTGATTGTTCAATCCTTTCTGCATGTCTTAGATCCGTAAAAACCTAATCGATTATTCCATATATGACGACTACTTATGATAATTGTTATGGTGCCACCTAGCGGCGACTTTTTTTTCTAGATTGGCTCGCTTACACTGCATGGGCATACACATTTTACGAAAAGTGATCATATGATCCTGGTGTCACTTGGTGAGGTAAATTTTAAAAATCATATGACCATTTTATTTCAAAATATATATAAATATAATCGAAACTATCGTTTATTATATTTTGATAATAATTAAACTCTAGCGCCACCTATTTTCTATACATATTTAAGCTCTCAGTGAAGGCTGCAAATAACTCACTCCTCATAGTGAATGGCAAAATTTCCAGTTTCCCATGAGAAATGCAACACTGGGCTTCACAATGATCCGCCGCCATTAAGTCAGTTCCGTGAAAAATTCCGTGCGCGTCGGATGTATTTTGATTAAAATCGTAAATAGTGAAAAATATAAAAGTTTTTGTTTGAAAATCGAACGTGAAGTGATCGGGAGTGTGCAATTAAATGAAATAAATGTGAGTGCAGTGTTTTCTTATAGGTTTGTTAGAAAAGTGTGCGATTATAGATTTTTAGAAGATTTAGGTTAGGAAAGTGTGTAAGTGTAGTGGAGGTCGCAGTGTGTTTGCAAAAGAAAAGGTTTGAAAGTTATTAGTGTTATTGAAAACTAAGGAAAAAGCAAACGACAGCATTGGATGTGCAGTGATTTGTAATACACGGTAAGTGCTTCCTCATCAATTTTGATATGAGACTCCTTTCAGGTGTGTAGCCATAAATTTGTAAGCTGCGCACGCTTCGCTGCTGTTCATTCTTGATTTGCTTTGATGAGCTTTTTTCGATGGTAGCAAGTTGAAAGGAGCTTTTGTAGAAAGTATCCTGTTTGTAGATTTTTTTGATACTTTCCATACTTTATAATCCACATCATTCTTGCAGTTAGGGTCAATTTGCGGTGGTACACAAACTGTGCGCTTGCAAGTACTTATGCTTCCAAATTGTTCAATTGAAATTGAAAAGGATCAAATGTAAATTGAGAATGATTTATTTTGACATTTTGGGATCCATTATAGTGAATTGTGTTTATTAGTGCTATTATTCCTTAGTATCCAAAAAAAATATGAATGCAAATGCTTTTCAAGTTTGCATTATAGGCTAGAAGCCGGAATTTTGAGCGGTTTTTTGAAAATTGATGCAAAGTTAAATGATCTGTTTAATATCATTTTTATTTATATTTCAAGAGCCCACAAAAAAAATAAGTGCAGGCTACTCCAAAATTAAAAGTCTATTTTTT
This sequence comes from Bactrocera tryoni, assembly GCF_016617805.1. Classification (NCBI taxonomy): domain Eukaryota; kingdom Metazoa; phylum Arthropoda; class Insecta; order Diptera; family Tephritidae; genus Bactrocera; species Bactrocera tryoni. The sequence goes on from NC_052500.1 coordinate 10,003,500, forward strand.
ACGAATTTCTAATTTTCTTGAAATTTTTAAAAATGTTACTGTTTAGTAATCATTTCTGTTCATTCACTTGATAGAGAAAGAATATTAAAAACAAAAGTTCGTGTTTCAATAAAATACTTTAGCATAAAATGTATTAGGAAAAATCATATGTCTTGGTTAAATATTTATAACTTTCAATTATTTGCAGTAATTCTTAAACAAAATTACACATTTATTCATATTAATTAATTTTTTTAAACAAAAATTTAATACAACAGAGCATGATGTTGATTATTTGCAAAAAAAAATGTAAATTGCTGGCATTTTAACAGTTTGACAGGCTTTACAGCCAATTTAACATCAACTCTCCATATGTTACTAAAAATGTAACAGCTCACCTGGTTCGTGCGCCCATGCACATACTTGCACATGCATTTACGAGCACGGCATTTTCTTGCTACTGCTTGCACACGCATTCCTTCTTTGATAATACGTATTTAATATCGTTATTATTGCAAATCACCGAAAAATTAGGTACTTGCTTATCTATGTAAGCACTTTTACATAACAACGAACACCTTGCAGCTTATTTAACAAAGATGCAGCACTTTTCACTAACGCTCAACCGACCCGAGCACATTAACCGAACACATTACTTAATAAAACACACGCGCACACACCATTTCACGCTTTTCTTACAATAAATGCATTTAATAACATTATAACTGTGCAAATATTTCACTTAATATGATATTTATAGATATTTTTACACTTTCATACACTTTTTATTAACCACTAACCGAATTTTTCGCTCGCGACAAGGAAACTGAAAAATAACGGCATTTTTGTCGGCACCAACTTGACAGCGGCTGGGTTGCCGTTGATGTATGTACATATTTGTAGGGATGACTTATGAAGGAAAATATTGAAACTTTAAAAATAATTAAAAAAGGAAAAAAAAATATTATATGTGTTTCATATCTATGCAATACTTTAATATATAAATTAATATTTTTGATTATAAAAATTGTAGCGGAGAATTTTTTGCTATATTACAAATGTATTTGTATATATGTATGTAGGCACGCATGTATTCATATATACATATGTACCTTGTATATATGCATGAATTCTTTCTTACCCTTCCCTTGCAACAACAACAATAACTAATATAAATATAAAACACACGTACTTTATATTTCTTTTGCTATAAATATTTATTACTTCCTTTGAATTATTACATAAAATAAATGTAATCAAGCTACATACTCATATAATAAGGCGTGATTTATAAAATAATAAATTTTAAATGTAATGTATCAATATTTTTATGTATCCCCATGCAACTCAGTTACATCTGGGCTTTCATTTATGTTTGTATATAAGTATATAATAAATTGTAGAAAACAAGAAACCAATGCCTACAAATAAAAAGGTGCTACAGCACTGAAAGAGCAGTGTGATGGTCATAAGACGCTGCCAGCACTACAATATGTGCAATTTATTCGTTGATGCAAAAACAAAAACAAAGTGAGAAATTAGAAAAATGATCAACACTACACTCCTTTTTCCGTTTTTTACCGTTCAACAGCATTTCAATTTGGCGTGTACCCTGTATCTGCTTTGCCGTTCCTAACTCAAGACTGGCGCCTGTATTTCTCTCCCCAATGCCGATAGCTCTTTGAGGAAAAGTTTCGCATTGCTCAGCGTCGATGCGCCATAGATGATGCGCTTATTGACATTAGCCGTTTGCTTTTGTTTGATGTAGTCCACCAAATTTTGGTATTCAATATAATTGCCACCGCCTACGATGAAGACGACCGCATCTTGGAATGGTGCACGATTCTTTGGTAAGACATCGCCGCCTTTTAAGAGTTTGGGATCCAAATAAAGATAATCATCGGTTTCCGAATTGCTGCGACATTCCATCACCTGTTCGGTGATTTTCGTTACCGGCAGACTCTAAAACGTGGAATAAGGGAAAGCGTATTCAATTTATAGCGCTCATTACATATATTTTCTGTACATACATGTCTTTTGACGACCAAATTCTTGACACCCTCCATCACAAATGATGAGCCTTGCGATACCAATTTCGAGAACATAGAAACGGTACGTGTACCACCGCCCTCGTATTGCGCAGCTTGACTGAGTGCCGGTGAGCGATTCATAATACCCTTCCAACGCTGTACATATGCAAGTGGCGAAAGATCACAGCCGGCCTCTTGTAGCGCTTCCTTCATGCGTTCAATTTCAAATTCGGGTACATTTTGCGCACATATATAATAGATGATGAACAGTCGCAACTTATCTTCGGGTAAGCCGAATTCAGGATCTTTCAGCAATTCCAGTAACGGTCTATCAAGCGTTTGTTTCGACATGATTTTCTCCTCTAACTCAAAGAAAGAATCCAAACGACGCGCTTTTATATAGTTTAAGATTGCGGTGGCGATTTTTGTGTGCATATCAATGAGACGCTTCTTTTCCATCAATTGTGGCAATGAATTGACAGCGTTGGTGAGACGTGCCGTGGTATCGTTAACCATGGAGAATGCCACTTCAGTTTCACCATCAATGCCCATAGATGTTTTCAGGCGTTTGATTTCGTCCTCTGAATTGCGATAGGACTCTAATTCTTCTTGTATGGCTTCGGCCACTGTAGGGAAAGGACTGCCTTTGTGCGTCACCCAAAATCGATCATTGCGATCAAGATCGCAAGCTTTTGGTTTCTTACGTGTACCTAAAAGAAACAATAATGTTTGTTAATAAAATGAACTTAAGGTAACAAAATTATAAACAAATACCCGTGTTTGTTGCACTGTCATCCTCGACGTAAACTAAATTTAGTCCCAATTCTAGTACATCGTGCACCAACGCTTGATAAGACCATGTGTGATGTAATGGTGTGGCTAAATCTAAATTTCTATCCAACAACAACAGCACGGGACGTTGGAAACTAAATACACCACCACCGGCTTGCGTGGCATCCATGTGAAAAAGATTGGAGCGCGAATCCCATAGGTTCTCACGCAATTTCTTCTCCAATTTACGTGCCACCATCTCTGCTGCGCTATTACGCGGACAACGTATAATTGGCACGTTGCCTAATGTGACAAATACGGCAAATAGTGAATCTACTATAGAGTCCATTAATGCCTCCATTTCCTCATCGCGCGTATTTGCACGATTTATGGAATAATAGGACAATTGCTCACTCTTCTGGTGTTTCAATATGAAAAAGTCATCTTCTAAACTGATAAAGTTCACATATTGATCGTATACACGATGTATGTTAGCCACACAACCGGCTTGCAGTGCGGCTGCAGCCAAATCTTCAATTTTTTGTCGCGTTATGGGCGCCAAAAAATTCAAATGGTAAACATCGTACAACCCGTTACCAAAATCCTGCTGAATACGATCCAAATTTTCATCGGTTGGCAAGCAAAAGTAAACGGCAGGCACATCTGGTATAGAGTCACGGTCGGAATGTAGTTGTCTAAAATGAAATTTGTATAATTTGCATTTTTGTTGTGTTGTCTCATAAAATAATATTTCCTGAACTCACACATGTAAGGTCACGCCTAGTTCGCGTAACTCTTTAATGGAAATTATAGGCGAAATGATGTCCTGTCCAACCCGATCAAAGATTAATATTTTCCATACTGGCTCTGCAGCTAACATTTTCGGCTGCTGCGTATTCAGATTGAGCATCTGCTTTATAGCATCTGAAATGGTTAATTATAAACTTGTATTATATATGTGCAAAATATATAATAGTGAATAGAGACTCTATTTTGCTAGTTCATTCTTCTTTTCTTCGATGGGTTTTGTATTATAAACTTTGTCAATGTAACCAGCCACTTACTTATTTGTCTGTCACGTAAAGTTAACATATTTTACGGATTATTACGCAGCTTTTAAAAAATAAATTATATACACTTTTATCTAAAAACAATTACTAATCATCAACCAATAAGTTTTTTACTTTTAAGCAACTTTTCACATATTTGATACAGCTGTGAGCTGTCAAAACGACTATACCACGTATTCATTCTAACAAAACGCATGGTTGCATTATGTCCCGTTCAAAAGTTTTTGAAAAATTTCAAATTTGTTAAAAATAAACAATAAGGCACTTTTTTAAATAAAATATAATAAATTAATTTTGAAAAATTATTTTTAAAGATTTGCCACCAATTATTTAACGAATGAACATTATTTTTTGATTTGGATTCAGCTTCAATTTAGGAGACACCGCAAACCAAATATTTTCCTAGAGGCTCCCGATTTATTGGTGGAATTGTTGATTTTTTTTTATTATTTATTAATTGAAAATTTAACAGAATATCTTTCAAACATATACTGCAATGTACCATTGACTATTCTGATGGAGTTTGATTGTTTTATCAAAACAAACATTGTAAAAATTATGCGAATTGATCCTGGTTTGCCCTCAATAGGTTATATGATTTGCAAGCTTGCTCAAAGTTTTTCCTTTTCCAAAATATTTTCAATTAAATCGAATATATTGCAGTATTAAGAGGGCAAATATGTCAAAAACTTATCGCCTTCGGAACGCTTCCTAATAGTTACAAACCATAGCCAATTGGCAGCTTTCTTCTACGCTAGTGGCTCTCAAACTTTGAAACATGCAATTTTGGAGACTTTTCAAAGGCTACTTCGCGTGCATTGCAATTTCCTGCCAGTCTTTTGGAATATGGCGGATTAATAAGACGTGAAATTAGTGTAGTGAGCGTTGCGATATTTATTTAAGATGAAGAAATAAATATGGAATAGCCGATACGCGAATTTCCTGAACATGTGCACCTAGTTAATTTTAACATACGCTAAATATAACAAGTTAAATAAAGAAGTTGCCGTGATAATTTTAAATATCGAAATTGTCGTGAAATGCCAATTATGGTTGTCTCGTGTTAAGTGACGCTCGTGCACGAAAGCAATGCTTCATTGTACTGTGTAGAATTAAACGCCGTTAGTTCGGGGAAAATGTGTGTGTTTATTACTTTGCTGAATCCCAAGTGCGCTTTCTATAATAATACAAATGTAAATTACCAATAAAACATATTCATAATACAGTGCATAACTCAATGCATTTTCGATAGAAGAAATAGTACAAAAAATTTGTGTTGAGGCTATTATATGCATACGTATATAGTAACTATATAGCTGTGTATAAACATGTGTTTGTGTATAAGCGGTATATACAGCATCACCCCACTAACCAGCGTGCTATGTCTGCGGAATGGAGTCCAACTCAACTTTATGTTGATAATATTTTTGAATCTTTTGCTGAATTCACGGAGTCAATTGCTCATCAATGTACAAAATCAAGTGGGTTGTGTAAAATATTGTCAATTTATTTATTTCCTAACATATTTTTTTGTAATATTTATGTACGAACATAAGTGATAAGTTTGAAATTTTTATTTTAATAATTTCGCGATAACCATGTATGTTAGTTCATAGTTCGGCTGTATTTATATTTGGCTCAAAATAATCAACTGAATCTTCTATACATGTTCCAATATATTTCTCGAAAGCTATATTTGTGAACTTAAGGGGGGAACTAGTTTCTGTAGCGGTAATAATAGTGGAATAATAAAAAAAAACGAGACGAGTATCTCTCAGCTGACTGCGACAATAGCGCAAAATTTCCAGCTCTCCAATGCATGTAAAAGTCTCCATAAATTTGCCGAACTGTCTATATTGACGAAAGAGAGGCATAAAGCAAATTGGACAAAGGAATTTAGACCATTTTTTTAATAATAATAAAAAATAAATTTATATACATACAAGTATTTAAAGATGTTTTCGTTTCATCCACTTTTACATTTACTAATACAATCTGTCTATAATAAATGCTAGACGCCAGCTGCCAATTTGATTCCTTTTAATACCTACCTACCTACCTACCTATTGTCCATTCAGGCTTGTGCTTCTTATAGCAGAACAAGGGTAAAGTACAAATTAATGTATATGCATGTTGTCCTTGAACTTGTGAGAATTTTAAAAGGTTTTATATCCCCGTTTTCAAGTAATTTCTAGCTAGCTGACAAGGAATATAAGGGCTTGTGTTGAGCATTTACAACAGTTTTACCATTTTTTCTCGTCTTAAATTAAAAACTGGTGAATGTTTACGTTCGATATGTGAGGTTTTAATTCAGTGATATAGCACGAAATTTAGCGGCTTAACTTGAACTGTAGCGTGTTCCTCTGTTTTAGATAAAAGCACGAGCTAATTTTAAATACGAGTTCGTTTGATACCATAGATTATATTATGCAGTGCAGTAACAAATACAAATAAATCGAATCCCCATTTAAAGAAACATTTATGCACTCTTCTGACTTAAAGCATTATACATATAACTTTCGCTTATCGCATGTAAAAACTGCATTCAAGGTTAGCTTTTCTATATGCAATGCCTTCCGACACTTTTTAAGCTTAAGATTTACCTGATTTGCTTGCCTCCGGCACGTTTACAAACATTTGAGTTTTATAAGTCTTACAAAGGGCAAGTACATAAGGAAACAAGCAGCCATGAACTTTGCGCTTTTTCGCTTTTCAGCAGTTCATTTATTGCATTTGCTTATCTGGTAACGCCTAGTATACAACGCCTGCTGCCAAAAGCCATTAGTTTAGACCAAGCCAAGTGCTCGTGGCTTCTAATGAGCCCTCTTAAACACACACAAAAAGTTTTTCCTTCACCTCCTTGTTGTGTCTTTTGTTTAGTTGTTTTGTTACTACTAGCTGTTTACACTAGGGTCAACTTAAATTAAGCTATTATGTTCAAAATAATGTCGGTATGTGAATATAGTGAAATAAATAAGTTCATTTTGGTTTCTACATGAAAGTGTGTTAATTAATTTTTTGTAGATATTTTTTGTAGAAATTAGTAATTTTAAGTAAGGGTCCAAGCCTATTATCAATTTTTTATCATTCCAAAAATTTTCCGACATTCAAAATGCAGTTTTCATAAGCCAATTGTCCGACAGGAGGAAGATTCACAGATGTACAAATGTTTTGAAAAAGTTTGGTATAATACAATTCATTTTAAATGTCACCTTCCCTTTTTTCCAGCGTCTTTTAATTTTTCTTACTTAGCATTTTCATCTTCAGTCTTTCATTTTTATCGCCATGAATTAAGGTACTTTAAAACCCTCTTTTGTTTAGCTTTCTTTTTATGCATTTTTTCCTAAGATTTAGTTCATGGACAAGTGTTTGTTTTGTTTACCTTTTGTTACCACTATGTTGATATTGTATTTAACTACTCTTCTCGCAGATTTTGTGCATATATAAATTTGTGTGTACTTATGTTTGACCTTTAGCAGCGAGTTTGCTAAAAATATGTATGTATATTTGTATGTATGTGTTTATGTAAGTTTGTATTTAGGAAAAATACGTAGTGCAGCTTTAATTTGTTTCCCGTGGCAAAGTTTTACTTTTGTGTGAGAAATTAAATTTAATCTGCGGTCTACTCGTTAGAGCCTAAAATCGATTTTTTTCTTTTTTGATTATACACAAGTATGTAATACAAGTCTATTTTCTTTTTAGATACAATTTAGATATTTTGAATTTTTTTGTGCAGTTTTTGTGTCGCAATATTTGTGTATTCATTAATATTCCAATTTATTTTTCACATTGTAATGATTTATAAATAAAATCTTTTTTTTTATTGCTTAACTATTGCAAAATTAATAGGGCAAATATTAATATTGATGCCCTTTGTTCCATCTATATGAAACCATTTATATTTTACAAAACCGAAAATTAATAAAAATATTAAATTTATATTTTATATAAATAGTTTTTTAATCAATCTTAGAATTATTTTTATTATTTATTTTTTTTCTGTTTTCTTTTCTTGAAAAGGGTGGTGAGGTCATACAAGAGAGCATCACTTCCAATGTCAGCGAAGACATAATTACTTTAGAGTTTCAAAAAACAGACGGCACGCTCATCACACAAGTCATTGATTTTCGAAATGTGAGTACTCGTATAATATGAACGGTATCTAAATGTACAGTAAGGTACTAATCTGTTCACGAATATATGAAAAATGTAATAAAATTGTATTTATGGCTAAGTCTTCAAACTAGTAAATTTTGTGTATTGTGACAACTAAAAACCATCAATTAAAATTCTTCTGGTAACGCCTTTTCTTTAAGTAACGGGATTTTACAAATTGCACGGGATAATTACAAAATTTATTAAAAGCGAAACTTATAAAAACTGTGTGAACAGTCTTGTGCGCTACAAACTTTTTTTACTTAAATTTCGGTGATTTCAAATCTACGTATTTTGCGGGAAAATACAAAATATCTGTCGGAATCATTACATCATTAAATCAAAACATTGTTTAGTAGTCCAGACTAGCGGTCGTCTCAATAAGCCATCTTCGACAATAGGAACAAAATCGTTTCAGGTGCTACAGGCATCTCCCTGGAGACCAATACAGTTTTTAAGAAGTTCCATACAGTTGATATCTTACTAGAAGATTCGAAAATCCGCGAAAAACAAGAGTGACTCTAGCCCACCTTCGCTCTGGGTATTGTAGCTACAGATTTGAAATAAACCCTGACATACAAAGTATTGCCTTTATGTATTAATATTTTACTTCTTAAAAAATACCAAAGGGGATTAAAACAGTAAAAAGCCGTACGGAGGACATACAAAATCTTAAAATTTAAAGTCCTTGGCCGGAATTAAAAATCTTGGTCCATTTCGGTTACGTTGACCCGACTCTCATGGGAACGAATTTTTTAAGTATTTGTGAACGGTTTAGACCCTTAGTGTATATTTATGTAAAAAAAATTACAAGAAAATTATATTTCGTAAAAATTACTATTTGTTGGCATTTTCTCTTAAAAAAGGAGGTGAAAATCGTGAAAGCGCTCGTGCTGGGCGAAGAAGAACGAGGTCAAAGTCAATATCAAGTCATGTGCTTTGTCACGAAATTTAATAAAGGTGATTTTATTTCATCTGATGCTATGGCTAAATTGCGTCAAAAAAACCCCAGTACGATACGTACACCCGAAGAGGATAAGGGACGAGAAACATTTACGATGACATCGTGGGTGCATCTTAATCGTTCGTTGCCAATAACACGCCATCTGCAAACGCTATGCGCGGAGGCGGCTGATGCGACGTATGTGCGTAGTGTCGATTTGAAGGCGTGGTCTGAATTGCCAGGTGTGTAAGCTTTTTCTAACTGTAAATTTATCTTATGCAATTGTTAGATTTTTAAAGTCGTTCTCTAAATGTATATACATCTACATATGTATCATACATATATTATATATTGTTTAATTTGTTTCTTTTTTGCATATTTTACGCTCTCCTTTCAGGCTCCTCCATATCCAGCCTCGAAGCGGCAACTGAGAAATTTCCCGATACACTTTTCTCGCGCTGCAATGAGGTTAGCGGTCTGTGGGCACCCTGTCTTTGCACGCTCGAAACCTGCATTGGCTGGTATCCATGCGGTTTGAAATATTGCAAAGCAAAGAATGGCGCCGGCGACTCGTCGGCTGCACAATCCAACTATCGTTGCGGCATTAAGACGTGCCGCAAGTGCAGTCAATTTACCTATTACGTGCGACAGAAGCAACAATGTCTGTGGGATGAATGACGCGGGCTGCATATGGGCTTTGGCAGTTACTGCAATCATAAAACTTGTACAGTGAATCAGTGGCCAACGACACCAACGCAAATAGCGGCAGTAACAACGTCAACAACAACAACGACAACTGCAACAACTGCAGTAGTAGCAGCCGCAGCAGCAGCAGCAGCAGCGGCGGCGGCGGCGATGGGCAAATCGTTACCGCTGTCCATGTCACCACATCGACATTGGTATGCTAATAAGAATATATATTGTGGCAGCAATAAACACTGCGTTTCGTACAACAACAATCGCGACTTTGCCACCGCGGTGGCAGCCAATCAAGAACAAATGTTTCTGCTGCAATTGCCATTGCTCTTCGTAGTATCGTCTTCATCGGATGCCGCAGCAGCTGCGACGACAGTAAACTATTGAAGCTGTTTTCGAAAACAAGTAAACCTTTTCTTTTCCTTACATTTAAGTAGTTTTGGTTAAGTTGCGTAGCGTAGTGTAAATACGTAGTTATATACATATATATAAGTAGTTATCTATATAAGCAATTTTTAGTATATTCGATAAACATCAATTGATTTCTGATTACGCGACAATTGTGTCATTTAAAATGCATATTTCTCAAAACTTTCGTGTATTCCTTGAAACGTCTTCTTGTTTAAATCCCAAACTGTATTTCTTTGAAAAACAAAGTGTATTCAAGACTGTTAATGTGTTAGTGTTATATAGTATATGATAATAAGTGGTATATCATTTGCGTCGGTTATGCAGAATATACCAAAATTCGAGCATTCCTCTACGCACACAAGTTGAAAATTATTTTGCGTATTTTTTCAGTCATTTATAACATCTTTCCTTTATTTTATCTAATCTAAAAACTTTAGCTTTTTATTTCTTTATCAAATTTAAAAAATTCTTCAAACTGGCAGCACTTGTGATGCAACCGGACATTCCAGGTGCCTGCCGTTAATTTGTAATAATTAATGCGTCTGCCATGGTCGTCATCAAAAGAGGGGGTTTCTCTTCCGAGGCTGTTGTTTCATTTTCATTGGGGGGCCTTTTTCACGTGGCGGGTCCCAAACCTAGCGTACAACCTTGGGGAGGGGTGATTCAAATTCTCACTTCCCGATGGACTGGTTATGAGGTGTCCACTAAATTATTTATGGATTCTGTATGTTTGTTAATTACATTCCAATGTCTGAATCCCTTAAGCTCTCCCTTTCTCGGCTTTTCTTTTGATCAAGTCCATATAATTCGTGAACATTTCGTCCGTCGTCATTCTTTTGGTACGGGACGATGATGGCGTGCAGTGTAGGTGTAAAAACAGCTTCTTCCTAAATTAACCCATTTACGCCCAAACCAAAACCATTGCAATTTTATTATATTCGTTTTTATTAATGTGAACATAACAACCATTTTAAACAGGTTCAGTAGTTAAAATTAACGAAAAAAGTTGAAAAGTTAACTTTTGAAGGTGTACTTTATTTAGTACAGCGGGATGATACACATGAACGGGGTGTATTGTTTAAACCAGCATATGCTGGATCAGTAATAAATGCGTGTTTAACCTTGCACAATATCAGATTAAAAAGAAATTTACCAATTCCAGACATAAACGTATCGTCAAATTTCAATATGGAAGTTGACAATTTGGAAGAGAATCGTGAAAATTATAGTGTGCTAAATCAAGGCAGAAGATGTCGGGATAATATAGTACGAAATTATTTTAACTAACTAATTATTTTTATTATAAAAAATTTCTTCCTGCTCAGCAAGAGTGGTTTTCACTTGTTCAAATGCACTGAAGAAAGTGGCAGTCTGTCGCATTCTGTCTGGTGTGGGCGATGGCACTGTATTGGGTTTGGTTGATGGCAGTGCAGCATTTGAGGTTTTTTGAGGTGTATCCAACACGTCATCAAGTGATTTCTGCACTTCTTCATCTGCACTATCATTCATCTAAATATGAAACTTTGTGATTAAAACTCAATAATTTTTTTTTGTTATACGAAGATATTACCACTTGAAACCCCGACTCCTTAGTAACGTCATCGCCATCAACAAGTGCAGTTGGGGAAAAAGTCGTAACACTTGCAGGTCCATACCATCTAGCGGCGCTGGCCCTTCAGAAGCAGGACGATTTCGAATGAAAGCACAATTGTACATACATGCATATGTTTATATAACATAAAATAAAACGATGAGTTTTCTTGGCAGCACTATGTGCTTACTGTGAGCTTTTATTTCAAACTGAAAACTTAATTCTATTGCAAGCCACCATCAAGCTTAGCTCGAGCCCTATAAGTGCCTAGTCATCAAAATTAGGTTTGCGCGTGTTTCGCTCACCTACCTAATAATTGGGAGAACGATTGAGCTAAGATTGCAATAGGAGTCTCAACTGTAAGTTGACTCCTAATTGTGCAGACATTGTTGTCAGCGAATTTATATCAATTTATATTGTGTTAACTTATTTATTTATTTATTTATTTATACAAAGCTTACATAATAATTAAATATTATATAAAGTAAAGCAGACGCAGCGCTAGCAGCAGAGGCTTTCGGCTGGCTGGTTGGGTCAGATACGACGGAGTAGGTCTGTGTCCTTTAGAAATTTGTAAATTTTGCTAAAATATTCTTCTGTGGCGTCCATTAACAATAGGGGAGGGTTCTTGTTGTCGAAATGATGAAGTCTTTGAGAAGCAAGTTCTGGGCAGGATACCAGTAGGTGTTGCACGCTGACTGTTGCTTGACAGAAGGAGCAGGTGTTGGATCTAATGCCCTGTAATAAGTGCGCGTTGGTAATTATGGTGTGCCCAATTCGGAGACGTGTGTAGGGGGTGATGTGGTTGGTAGGTATCGATGTTGTGTATACAGATTTTGTTCGGTTGGGGTTAATCTCCGAATAATGGTGATTATAATCCGCCCATTCAGGCCTCTGACTATGAATTAGTCGGTATATGTTGCCAGGTAGGATGACTTCGGATGTGATTGTTGGTGTGATGGAAATATCTTTGGCGATGGTATCTGCAAGTGTGTTGCCCTTTATGCCGGAGTGTCCAGGTATCCACATGATTTTGATCTTGTGCGGAAGGGAAATAAGTGTGTTTTTTACAATCTTCAGACCGGTGTACTCCTAAGCAATGGTTTATAACGGTCATAACGGAGTTCCAGGCAATTTTTTCATTTGGCCTTAGAAGTTCTCCGAATTTCGCGTTCTTCATAAGTTTTCTTATATCGGGGCCATTGAGAACACCTGAAAATAATATATCAACATAACATCCGTTCTATTAAAAGACTTAAAATACCTTCTTTTAATTTCGCAACACTTAGTCTTGGAAATATTTCTGTCAAATATTTAAAAGCTTCGGCATCTCGATTTATTGCTTTTATGAAATTTTTGACAATTCCCAATTTTATGTGCAGTGGTGGTAGCAAAATGTTATTAGCTGGCATCAGCGGAATATGGATAACATTTGCCACATTTAAATGAAATTCTGTGCGAAGCTTCCAATCACGCATTCTTTATTGGTTTCCGCGGTACCTTGTGTCCCAATGACAAATGAAGCACATATTTTTTGTGTATCCTGTCTGCAAACCAGTAAGCAAGGCGATAACTTTTAAATCCGCACATATCTTCCATTGATGCTGCTGATACTGAACTCTGTCCAAAATTAATTTCATTGCTTCGTATGTGTTTAATATTGAGGGTTCCGGATTGGGTGTTGCACCCCACGTTTATTAACATGAGGACTGATCACTTTACAGCAAATCAGCCCTCACTTTATACACAACTTTTGCATGTTTACAATTAAATATGTTTTTTATGAAAATTGTCTTACGAAATAGATGATGAGATGATTTACAATTTTGATGAACGTGGAATGATGTGCCCGATTGTCTCTGATTTGATTCCAAAAAAATGTCGATGAATGCACTTATACACTTGATGATTGAAAAAAAAGAAGAAGGGAAGAACCCAGCCACCTTTTCCATTTATAGCGTGGCTAGAGTGTTGTAACTGTATAACAATGTGACCAGAGTGTCGGCAATGCATTGGCAATTTTATAATAGTATGACTAGAGTGTGGGCAATGCATTGGCAATCCGTAACAGTATGTTTCCTATATGTTGGAGCTTATGGCGATTGGAACCGGATTCTTTGTGTTATCCACATACAGCAATACTGCTTTTAAACTATTTTTCGACGAGTCAATAAACAAGCGCCATTGCTCTGGTTTGTACTCACAGTTCATGTATTGCATAAGACCAGGAATATTTTTACAATACGAAAAAGTATTGTCGCCATTAACCTCAAAGAAATCTAAAAGCTCCTCCTGTCTTTTGCGGTATCCATACACCTTCACTTCTTTAGACAATATATTTACCGATCGAAGATGATGTGCTAGGCAAATCGCTTGTCTTTGCGATAATTTCAGCTTATTTACACTATTATTTAAACTTTGAGATTTTTTCCCGTTCCGATTTTAACGAATTATTCACAAAAAAATTACTGCAAAAACGCGATTTCACAAAGTTCACTAAAAATGTGGTAGATGCACTCAACTCAATACAAACATGCCAACTGACGTTTATTACAAATGGGGATAGAATTAGCATATGGCGCATGAATCAATTAACGGTGTTATAATGACAAGCAAATTCTAAAATAAAATTCGTTAAACAGAATTTTGAATTTAAGCGGTTGGTTCCTGGCGGTACCAGTGGGTTATTAAGGGTTAAAAGCGCTACATTTTACTCAAAATAAAGGCGCTAATCTTACCTCCAGGAATTTTGTATTTTTCAACAAACGATTTCGTGCATTCCGAAAGATTTTCGGGCACGAATTTAATAAATTGGGGGCACAACTTTGTTTCCATTTCGCTGCCTACATTTTTTATTATTTTGCAAATAGTGCTTTGACATATTCCTATCAAAAAGTCATTTCTCACCAAGTGCTGGTAGCCACCACTGGCCAAAAGGGACAAAGTCGTTCCCAGTTGAATTATTGGTGCCACTGCGGTTTACAAATGCCCTTCAAATTTGAGTTCAGCCAATTCAGCACTTTTAGAGAGTCTGAACCAATTCTAATTCCTTATGCTGCCTCCGGCAATGCAAAGGGATTGCTTTTGTCTCGCATTCGGTTCCTTATGACTTGCTGCACGTTTTCTTCCTCAGATTCCGAAGACGAATATAAAAAAATTATTGGATGCATCACTTTTGAGAAAAACAATAGTATTTCACCTTTATAAAAAAATATAGCACGGCTTCAACAACTTTCTTTGTTTTGATTTCTTTTGTTTTGATTTCACAATTTTACACTTCGTAAATGCCATTTGTAGAGGAGCCAGGGCTGTTACAGTGAGCGAATTTAGATTCGCTTCGTATCGACTGCGGCGATCCGGCTACTCGAAACGTCACGAAATTTGTTTCGATACAATAGCTCACTCGATCACGAATGCCGCGATTCGGGCCCTGGTCTTCAATTTTTGTCAAACCCTCATTGTAAATTAAATCACTGTACGTGACATTGGGATTTTGCTCTTGTAATCTGTGCAATATATCGTCCGTCATATCATTCTTGTATTTATCCCACAATTATTGAGGATTTGAAAGACCACATGTCTAACACAGCAAATAGTGCTCTCATCTTGCCTGCTGATCTACATTGAGCAGCTTCTTCCAGTGTCACATCCCAATGGTTATTATTCTCCAGTAATCCTCTTGCCTCACATTAACTCAATTCAGTTTTCTGCCTACTTCCTACCCCCTAAGTACGATGACGTGATCATTTTGATCTTATATCCGTTTTTAGGCAACCATCTATTACCTTACTAAATTTCATCAAAATCCGTTCAGCCGTTTAGGCGTGAAAGAGTAACAGACAGACAGAGTTACTTTCGCATTTATAATATTAATATGGATAAAAGTACACTGAAGAAAACTGAACTCAATCGCTTTGCTGCTCACGCTATAATGAAGCTAAAACATTTTTCTACACCAGCGATCGTCATGCCGTTGCTCTCTTAAGTCAATTTGTCTCCCAACAACTCAATCCAATTTACAAATATATTCAATGCATCACCGCGAAATTTCCATTTCCCATGCAACTGTTCCGTTAAAGTTAAAATGTAACTCCCCCGAAGTTCAAACGAAATCGAGGCTTCTTTTACTAGCGTAGCCGAGTTAACAACAGCGCGCCAGTCGTTCTTCCCCTTTCACTGTTTGGGGCTATTCGGAGATTCCAAGTGTAGTCAGGGAACTCTCCCGCAGTTATAAACCTGCGTTTTATTAAGTAATTGGGTAATGTACAAATCACGACGACAATAACTTTTGCATGTGCGGAAGTAACGTCCATTGGTCTTTTTAGAATCCGAAAACGCGAAGCATATATAATTATTTATTATGGGAGATTGTTTTTCACTATCTCTATATTATATGTGTGATCCTGCAGTGTCGATCTAATGGACTTCCTTCAAATTCCTTCCTGTCTTTGGCTGCACTTCCGCTGACTTCCATTCTTCAACTGATCGTGTAGCGTTGGCGGACTGGGCCCTTTTATACTTAATTGAAATGATGGCGTCATCTGAAGTCCAAGATCCTATACCAAGTGGCGCCTTATTTTTCTGGTCGTAAATGTGATCGTTTAATTTCTTTAGATGTAAATATGATCGTTTTACGATTTACAATAATTGATGCAGAACAAATTATTAAGGTATTATCAAAACCTTTAATGTCCAAAGCAAATGAATATATTTCAACACTTATCTTTCCTGTATTTTTTAAATATGTACGAATATTTTCTATATATACACTGAAGAGCAAAACTGGAACAATAATTACATAAATGAACTTTGATGTACTGTATTGCATAGATGGATGATTTGTTTTATTATTTTATTTAATATCTCGTTTTTAGGTGGGTTGAATTATCCTGTGACTAAAAAAAATATGACAAATTCACTCATGAAACAAAAAAAAATAACAAAAATGTGGCAAAACTCCATTGTTCCACTTTTGCACCCATACAAAAATTATATTTTCCTCCTTTTTTTTTAGTAGTCTCGTCCACAATAACTTTCACTTTTTTTAACGCATTCAGTCTTCGAGGCATGCTCTCATACAATTTTTGTAAGAAATTTGGCGAAATTGAGTACCACTCGTCCTCGACGCGCTCCCAAAGCTCCTGCATGCCTTTTGGTGGATTCTGGTAATTTGCCAGTTGCCGTTTCAGATAACTCCATAAGTTCTCTATGGGGTTCATATCTGGGCTTTGCGCAGAGCCACCTCATTGTTGAAAAACTTTGCGATTTCAACCAATTTTGCACTAATTTCGAAGAGTGCTTAGGATCATTGTCCTGTTGAAATATAATCCGGTTCTCTCGCAAGCGAACCATATCCATAGCGATCGGCAAATTTGTTTTTCAAAATGTCCAGATATTGTTCCTTTTTCATCTTCCCATCGATTTTCACAATAGGACCAACTCCATACGGCGTAATACACACCCCAAATCATTAAACACCCACCTCCAAACTTTATAGTTTGCTTGTAATTCTGATGAGGTTGAAGTGGTCCTGAGGTGTTTGACCAGTGCCAAGAGCGACCATCTGACTGGAATCAGTTGAAGTTTTGGTCTCGTCTGACCAAATTACCTTAAAGAGTTCGGGTTAAATACTGCCCACAAATTAACAACATTTACAAATACTCGTTTCCGGTCGTCAAACGTCCAGTATTCGTGGCGTGTCGGAGAAATCCTTTCGGGCAAAAACATTTTTTTGTGTCGAAGCGGGTTTCTTCTTCTTCTCTTTCGCTTTGTAGCCAGCCTCTTTCAACGCCCGACGCAATGTCCAGACACTAACATTTTGCGTTAAAAGCGGTAGTCCTTGCTTTGGGGTAGCCAATTTGTTGGATAAAAGAAGTCGTCCAACATGTCTAGCTTCACGAATGAATTTGAATTTTTTTGGGTCTCCATGCCCTTATTTCATGTTAGCCTTTCCAGGTTGCTATTCTAACTCTATTCTCAAAACAATTGTATGTATTGATTTTGAGCTCCTTGCCAATATCAGCGGGCAGATTGCCCAGCGGAGAAATATCTTTCAACTTTTTTTTTAATTTCTTCACTTATAGCACGCATTGTAAACAAAGATTTTACCATCTTTACAATAAAGGATTAAAAATTTGTGTCAGAAATTTCAATTTAAATATTAAATTGCAATGTTTACTTAGTGGGTGCAAAACTGGAACAATGTAGTTTGCCATACTTTTTATTTTTTTTTAGGCCTTGCCACATAATTTCTTGCATTTTTTTTAGTCACAGGATAATTCAACCCACCTAAAAACGAGATATTAAATAAAATAATAAAATAAATCACCCATCTATGCAAAACAGTACATCAAAGTTCATTTATGTAATTATTGTTCCAGTTTTGCTCTTCAGTGTATAAGTACACACATAACTGAACTCGTTCGCTTTGCTGCTCACGCTGTATAAGTTATTTCCCAGGTAGTTATAAGAACACTTACTTTGGGTTAATACGTCTTTTTTATTATACGACACTTTTGGAACTAAAGCTTAAATCAAATCTAGCTCTAAACGAAACCTATGTTGGCATAATGTGAAAGAGCTAGCAGCTAGTTATGTTATACAAGTTCAATGCTACTAAAAAGAATGACTACACTGTATGATCTCTGTTTAACCCATATAATCCCAACTTTTTTCTAGAAAAATTTTGAAGGAATGAAAGCAATTGCGGTTAGCTATGAGACACCAGTAACCAAGCGCTTAAGGCCTTTTATTCATACATATCTCTCGTAGTTTTTGAGAAAATAGCCGCCCCCAAAATGGGGCGTTGGCCACACCAGGGAGCACTAAAAATATACTATGTAGTTCAGTTAATATAAGATATGATTTCAGTTTTATTAAAGAAAATTATAAATTTAATTTAGATTGCACTTTTTAATTGATTGAATTAAAATAAATATAAATAAAATTATGAATGGAAAGCCCCAAAACAGTTTGTGTGACATCCAACATCACATTTTCGACACTTTTTAGTTGTGTTTTTATGGCACACTGTACATCTTATTTGGTTGCATTTGAAATTATTATGTGGCCTTGACCATCAAGGCGAACTCCGTCTGGAACTCTACGTCTTTTGCAACGAGGCACAGTGGCACCGCTCCATACATTTCTTGGAAAAAATGGAAGGAGTGGTCGTACAACAATGAAATTTTGCAGAAACACTTCTCTGGACTAAATTAAGAAATTTTGAAAAAATCTTGGAAAACCGCCCACTGCCACACCCACCTCCCATATAACTGCAATTGCCAAAATTTTTATTTTTGGACCTAGGGACTTGAAATTTGGGACACTTCTTAATTGAGTTCTCCTGATGAAAAAAAATTAAACTTAAACGCAAAGTGACGTTATTTATACCTTTACCTTGATAAAAATCCAATATAATATGCAATGTTTTAATTGAATATGTAACAGGCTAAAAATTGTGTGGGAATCGATCGATAAGTTCTTCATTGACGCCAGTAATATCCGCAACCATTTGTGGGTTTAAAAAGCCTTGACGTGTTCCCGTCGTTAGAAGTTCCTGTACCTTGTTGAACAAAATCACCTCGCAACCGCATTTTATCTTTAAAGGCCGCTTGTATTTTTAATTTGTTTTGTATTTTAATTTCTTTGTTTTGGAAGGTTGCAGCCCATTTCTGAAATGGTAAATTATAAGCTATATGGAGAATACATTCCATAAACTTGATTCTAGCATGTAAGAATGAAATTCCCAATTCACATGCCTCAGGTTTAATTGTTTTCATGGAAACTAACTCTAAGTTGTTCATTTCAGTAGGTTTCGCTCCACAAATGTAGCATACTGCTGCTGCAGTAGTATGTGTCACTATCTGAGCGGCTTTACCATCCAGCATTGTAAAAAGGAGCTTATGTAATACATTAATTTCCTTGCCCTTTACAACAACTTTTGTACTATTCAATGCAACAATATCTGACTTCATTTTTTCGTTAACTTCCATTACTTTCCCTTGTTCCTATGTTTCCCTTGCAAATTCAAATGAAATTGGTCGACAAAATCCAGTTGAAGAAGGTCTGAAATTACGCCAATACTCAATATTGTTATCTGATTGCAGCATTAATGGGACCATAGAGGTCATTCACATCTTTGGGTAAATTTTGTTTGTATTCTGCATGCCCAGAGGACCCATCGCAGCCCCATTTGCTTGTAAGAGTGTAGTTGCACGGCGAAAGTGACTCCAATGTTTCTGTTGAAAAAGTTTCAAAAATTCGATTTGTTGTGTGGTCCAGCAAACTTTGAAGATTGACTGAAGCTTATTTCCGTTACATTAATGTTTTCTGGATAGCACTTTTCTTTTTCAGTCGATAGCTTATTGTAAGGTGGAAGAATATTATACCCTTCAGATTGCAAAACATTTCTTATGTAGGGAGTTCACAAGTCGTACTATTTGTCGTATTTGGTCTATTGCCTATTAAATTATAATAGTTGTAAAACGAATCTTGTGATCGCCCTGTACTATTTAATGCACTATTGCATGCGCTATTTCTGCAATTAATCAGCTGATTCAAACAAAACAGAAAAAATTCATAAAAATTAAAATGCCTAGAAGAAGTGAAACGAGCAAATTAATAGCTGCAATTTGCGAAAAATACTTACAAAACATACTCATGTTGGAATTAAGTAAGTTGTCCATTATTTCCTCCAAACATTTTTTTGCAAATGTAATTCTTTTAGGTGATGACGATGATCAGGAAGAAGTGGATGAACAATTTAGAGTGAATATGCTTATATTATTGAACAATCGCCGAAGTGCTCACTTAGGAGTTCCTAAGTCGAACCATTGGGAGCGAAATGTATTAAAGCATTTTGACGAAAACAGATTTTGCCAAATGATGCGCTTAAACCAAACAGAATTTGCTTACCTTCTAAACTTAATAAAAGATGATGATGTGTTTCGAAATGATTATAACGCAGCACAACTTTCGATCGATACACAACTTAAGATCGTCCTTTTTCGATTAGGATCATCAGGTGAAGGCGTTTTCGGTTCGTAAAGTGGCATCCTTGTTTGGTATAGGAGATGGCGGTACCATTCAGATCGTAACCAGGCGAGTTTTTAAAGCGATTAAAGCTTATTGCAGCAACAGAAAAGGAAATGCCTGGGTGTGTTGGATACATTGATGGGTCTGAAATTAAGTTGGCCGAAGTACCTGTGAGGAATCACGAAATATTTTTTTCCCGTAGGCGCCAATATTCTGTAAAAATTCAAGTTATTTGTGATCATCGGCTACGCATAAGACAACTTACACTTGGTTACCTAGGAAGTGTTCATGATGCGAAAATGTTCTCGGGATATTTGCTCTCAAAACATCCCAATAGATTTTTGTCATCCTCGCAATGGACAGCTGGAGATAGTGCATATCCATTAAAGCCATTTTTAGTAACCCCGTTTCGGCAAAATAGTACAGAATATAGCAGAGAAGAAAGAGAAAATTTCAATAAATACTTTTCCAAATACCGCGTACGTATATATAAAATTGTTTTGGGGTTTATGCTTTTCTTCGCTTTTAAAATTCCTTTCTTTCAAATCAAAATTCTTTTCTTTTAACACCAATACTCTTTCCCTTATAACTAACTCCCTGTCTCTTGCTGCTTCTAGTTTTTCTTTCTTGAAACTAATGACTTTGGCTTGGAGTTTCATTATTTCCGAAACCCCCGTTCTGCTGTATATGCCCTTACGGCTCGTACTTGGCATACAACTAATTCCGGCAGAACTTTCGTTAACATTTAAATGTAACACACAATCTGGGCCTTGGAAGCTCTCCGGTTCTTCAATCGGTACTGCTATAATCAAAAATACAAATACTCAGCGGTCATCGTATCTTCGATTGCGGCACATTCACTAACTGCTCCCAAAAATGTCTTCGAGCTCGTAAAAAAAGTGCACATTTTTAGTAGAGTACCTTAAATGAAATATAGGTTATTCAAATAAATTGGCACCTGAAACATCTAATATACCACTTTTAATAGTTTCACCACTCATGCTACCTGCTCCCGTCGAGCCTTCCCATGTCTTCGCTTTGTTGTAGCTCACTCTCATGTTCCGCACTTTAGAACGCACAAGCTTCCACTCCATGGTTAGATTACTTGCCATGCAGAATTGCTTATAGTAAGCTTGAGCGGACGGCTTCTGTTAAATATATGTTTCCAAATTATTAAATTGAATATTTCAATAAATAAAAACAAACCTCAAGTTGACGATTTTCCAACAGAAACTCAATTAGAGACTTCTCTTCTGCTGCCGCCCATCTACGGGTTGGGTTGCAACGGATACGCTTGGCTTTGACCTAAAATTAAAAAAGGTTCTTTAGTAATACATGTTTACATATATTTCTTCTAATTCAAGACTACTTACGTCATTATCTCGGGGTGATTCCATTTTTGTTTTTAATTATTTTAACTATTAGCCTGCAGACAAATTAACAAAATCAGAATGTAAATAGAAACAGCTGATCGAATAGCATCCATAAATAGCAAGGCAAACATACCTTTCAGAGTTGTATTGTGATATTAAAATTTTACTTGCGAAACAAAAACAAAACTTTTACAACTGTTGTATTACAATAGCGCAATAGACCAAATACGACAAATAGTACGACTTGTGAACTCCCTAAATATCTTCGGTACCTTATATTCGGCATCGCCGAATACGGACTAGAGGTCTATGAACTGAAAGAGACTATCGCCGTTATCGAATCGCTGATGCTGTGCGATTCGCATTTGTAATACGCCGACCATCACGTGCGTAAACATGCACAGTGGAACTTTTCGTTCGAAGAGGTAGTTCTCTCTGACGGCTACTCTCTAGAATTCCTCAATTCGTATGAGTAGGCTAGAATACTCTAGGTTGTGACTCAACGTTGTAGTCACCGGACATGATGCGGAAATTGTACCTTCATACGAGTATAATGGTTCATCTTTAGGCGGCGTCTCAGTCGTCGCCACGGGTGGGGGTGCCCGATCAGCATTGTTGTTATTTCTTCTCTGCTGGGGTTTTCTCTGCGGTTGGGATCTTTGCGGTTGTCTAGCCATTGCTTCATTGTAACGGTCCTGAATATCCATTTCATTGGACCAATTTCCGTTTTTGCCAGGAATAATTGGATCTGATTATCAGTGATTGTCGTTCTGATTTGATCTAAGTAAACGTCAACATTTTTAAAACTCTTCACGAAATGTTTCTCCACTCCGAAGCCGAAGTATCGATGAATTGGGTCTTCCGTCGGCATATCTTCGTTTTGGCGCATATCTGGAGCTTAATTACTTCTTTAATGGTGCCAAGATCTTCATCCATGATCTCAACTCGCCTATTGCGCAAATACGCAACTGTGGGCTCAGCGGGTGGTTCAATGGCTTCAGTCTGAATTTCTACGTCAGATGGACGGTGCTCAACATGTTCACCACGACTTAATGAGTCTAGGAGATCATCCAATGTAATTTCCATTGCACGGGGCCTTCCTTCCTTCCTTCGTCCGTGTTTGCTCTTTTTAATTCTTACTTCTAAATTTCTCAGCTTGCTTACTTTGCGAACCCTTTCTGTTCTTGGGGTTCTTCTGGATATTACCTGTATGTACTGAGAAAAATCAAGCATGAATTCTCTCGTACGTGCGCATTCAACTGCTCCGTTTTGGCCATCTACGAGTATCGCATCGTTGAGAAGGGGATCGTTCCTTTCTACCGATGGTGTGGTCGACAAGTGAGTCGGTTTGAATGCTGCTGTGTTGTCGCGTTGTATAGGCTGACCATATGATGCCATTAGTCCCATTAGTTTTTTTGCGCCCTTTACCATGACCGGGACTTTGCCGGGCCGGGCCGGGACGGTTTTCACGTCTGGCTAACCCGGTTTTCCACGGATTAGCAGTGGCGAACCACTAGCACCTACTTCTTCTTCAAACTACGCGTTATAAACGTAGAAACATCGCCTGCCATCTTTCCTGTTGTGGCGGTACATATGTGAGCTGCCTCTCTAATGCTCATTTTGTCGGCTGTCAAATTTCTAGGCTTAAACTCGCCTTTCATCTCAAAATTGTCATTTATTGTGTCAAGCCATCCATCAAATGGCGTTCCATCCGACTGGCAAATCATCAGTCCGTGATTCAGTCTAGTTCTTTTTACCTTAAATCCTTGCATTTGGCTTTTAAAAGCCATTGGTGCCCCGAGCGCATATGGGGGTTTAACGTTAGTGCTAATCGAAGCGATTGGCATATCAAAATCAATGGGTGTGCAGTTTTCATAATCTTTGTAACCGAATATTGACATTGATTCTTTCGGTTTAAAGTCAAGTGGTACCATTTCGATTGACTTTATCATTTCGAGGCTTTTTGCGACCTGATTTGTCACTTCTGCAGAATATCGAATACGCCCTAGGAATGTATCATCGTCTAGGAATTTGAGCGTGCGGAGTACTGCAATTGCGTCTAAGTGCAACTGCTTTGGTGGTCTATAGCCTAAGAGGTTCTGTGTCACTCTGGCTTCATTGTCTATCCATCCATGGGGAAAGAGATTCCAGTCACCATATTCACGGGTGACGGATGCTTCAATAGTGCGTTCTATTAATCTGTGAGTTATGTACGGAGAAATATAACACTCATACATATTATGGTTATTGGCAGTTGGTATTCCAAACGTGCCTGCGGCAGCCGCAGCTGCATCTCTTGTTTCAGGTATTGGTTCCATGGGTATTGTGTTGATAGGTTGATTTACTCTTATCTTCTCCCCTGTTGGTGTTACGCCAGTACATATCGCATCAAAATAATCCATTAAAATTTTTGGTACCTTATATTCGGCATCACCGAATGCTGCTTTTAAATCAATAAATTGGAAAAGGCTGTCACCGTTATCAAATCGCTGGTGCTGGGCGATTCGTAATTGTAGGACGCCGACCATCACGTGCGTAAACATGCACAGTGGAATTTTTCTTTCAAACAGATTGTTTTCTCGGACGGCAACTTTCCAAAATTCTTCGAGAATGGTGAGTAGGCTAGAATACTCAATATTTTGACTATGTGTAGTCGTCACTGGACATTATGCAGATATGGAGCCTTCGTATAGCGGCTCATCTTTTGGTGGTGTCTCAGTTGTGGCGACGGGTGGGGGTACCCGACCAGCATTATTATTCCTACGTTGCTGGGGTCTCCTCTGTTGTTGGGTCCGTGGAGGTGGTTGTCTAGCCATAGCATCTTGATATCTGTCATGAATATTCATTTCATTAGACCAGGTTCCATAATTTTTGTTGGTTGTTGCGTGGTTTTCCACCGCTATTATTATTTTGGTAATACGCCATTTCAGCAAATACTTTTTAAAATTGGTAAATTCGAATTTGTCTTTGTTGTCCTATTGCGGTTTGTCTTTGACAGTACGGACTACCTCTTCATCTACAGGTTGTCCAGCGGTGACTTGCTTCGGCTTCCTCCGTCGGGAGCCTTTTGATTTAGTAGCTTCAGCGAGAGCTGGTGCTGAAGTTGCTGGTTGTTGTTGTTGTGTGAAGTAAAGATTTGAGTGTCTACTCGTGAAACATAAACATTTTCTGATATCAGGTTTTTAGTTTTGCTAAATGGTAGTAGAGGCTTTTCGCTCATTTACTGATTTCATTTTTACAAAATCTGCAAAGATCGTTAAAGTTCTATTGAGGAACACGAAATTCGTTGGACTGTTAATCCAATGTGCTTTGCACGCATCGGTTCGTATCCCATCCTCGTCGCCAATGTAGCAATCCACTCACTCAGGCTGTAGCCAAATGTACTAAAAATTTTAAATACAGTAACTTTAAATTTTATTCTTTTTGTCCGTTATCGTTACACTTGTACTCTCGTATTGCTGAATCCACAGACTTTCGGTTTTACGCTTGTAGTGTCTAACTTTAAGACAAATTTACATCCTTAGGCGGTTATAGCCGCGTTAACAACAGCGCGCCAGTCGTTCTTCCCCTTTCACTGTTTGGGGCCAATTGGAGATTCCAAGTGTAGTCAGGGAACTCTTCCGCAGTTATAAACCTGTAATTTACCCTTTTATTAATTATTTGTGTAGTACACAAATCACGAGGACAATAACTTTTGCATGTTCAGAATTAACGTTCATTGGTCTTCTTAGGATCCGAAAACACGATGTACATATAATTATTTATTATGGGAGGTTGTTATTCACTACCTCTTTAATATATGTGTGATCCTGTAGTGTCGGTCCAATAATCTAATAGGTTAGGTTAAGTTAGATTAGATGGCTGATCAAAGATCACACGTAGACTAAGGCCGCGGCCACGCAGTAAACGATTGAGCGATGAGCGGCTGAGCGACGATTTTTAGCGACGTATGGCTTTTTACTGAGCGACTGTTGAGCGATTAGTTGCTAAAATGCCGTTGTCAAGGGCTGTACAGAGTATATTACTGCCTGAAAATAGATATCATGTTTATAGAATCTTGCTACGTATAAAAAAAAGAAATTATGGTGTTCATCCTATAAACCAAACAAGATGGAGGTTCGGTGAATTTAATCATTTATATCAAAATCTACGTAAATTTCCAGATAGATTCTTTCAATATCTACATATGTCTATACAATCTTTTGATATATTGCTTGAAAAAGTTCGTCCTAAATTAACAAAACAAAGGAAAGCAATTCGTGCAGAGCAGAGGCTCGTTTTGAACACTCACCAGAACATCCACATATTTCTCCCAGTTTTTTTCCATATGTTGTCAGTGATATTTTTTGAAGTCTTTGTGGCTATCCTGCCACAAAACCGGGTAGCTTTGCACCTCAGAAATAAGCATTTCAATGTTAAATTTGTCCATTCTTTCTGTTCGTCGCTCAGCAGTCAACTGAAAATTAGAACATGTTTTAATTGTTAAGCGACGTCGCTCAATCGCAGAGAAATCGCTCAGTCGCTCATCGCTTACTGCGTGGCCACTTCAATGGCATTTCATATGTTTTAATTTCGTCGCTCATCGCTCAGTGCGTGGCCGCGCACTAATAATGTAGTCCTTTGTGATGCCATTGAAAAAGAACTCCCCTGTTCGGACTGTGGGATGTCCAAGTCTGAGTCTTGACCTTCCAAACGCGGGACAGTCAAGCAGGAAGTGCTGGCTTGTTTCTACCACATCTTCTTCCAAACAGCTTTTACAGTCGGCATCCGGTAAGATACCCATTCTTACCGCATGTAAGCCAATAGGACTGTGGCCTGTTAAGAGTCGCACTCCATTCCTCAACTGATCGTGTAGCGTTGGCGGAGTGGGCGCTTTTATAATTAATTGAAATGATGGCGTCATCTGAAGTCCAAGATCCTATTTCAAGTGGCGCCATATTTCTTTGGTCGTAAATGTGGTCGTTTAATTTGTTTAGTTGTAAATATGATCGTTTTACGATTCACAATAATTGATGCAGAACAAATTATTATTAATCAAAACCTTTAATGTCCAAAGCAAATGAATATATTTCAACACTTATCTTTCTTATATTTTTTAAATATGTACGGATATTTACTAGATACTATTTACTCGTTCGCTTTGCTGCTCACGCTATATACAGTGAGTCAAAGTGAAACTCATACAAAACAAATCAAAAACAATTTCGTTTGAGAAGTTATATTTAATTCACTTGTTTCTTATATATTCCAATTATTTTATCATTGTTGAAATATCTTCTTATAATTTGCTTACTTTTTTTAATTTTTTTTTACAAAGTATTAAACAAAAATTGCATTCATAAAAAATAATTAAAATTAGGCATCAAAATGAAACTCATACATTTGCAATATTAGTCAAAGAAATAAAGAAAACATTAAAGTATATGTTACGTTAGTATTTTGTGGGGAATCCCTTAGAAATCTTAACTGCTTGTAATCGTTTTGGCATTGATTGAACTAACTTTGTACAGTATTCGCTCGATATATTGTCCCATTCCTCTTGAAGTGCCTTTTTCAGAGTTGTCCGGTTAGTTATATGATAATTTCTGATTCCAATTTCCAATTGACTCCACAAATTCTCAATCACGTTCAAATCTGGCGATTGAGGGGGCGTTTCTAGTACTTTTGGACAATTAAACAATAACCACATTCGTACGTTATGGGCTTTATGTTTAGGGTCATTAGGGGTGTCCATTGCGGAAATACATCGATTTTTTTTCCGATTCAATGCATCGAATATATACATCGATGGTGTTCGATGCATCGTTTAAGAAACATCGATGTTTTTTCAAAATCGAGTGTTTTTTTTTAAATTTAAGAAAATGGAATTATAAATAATAGAATTATAATAATAAAAATAATGTCATTCTTTATTAATACCAATATTCCTTAGGGATAGTTTGCAAAAATAAAAGCTTGTTTAATCTCTTGCCTTTAAGCCTATTTCTCTGCTGAGTTACGATTTGGGCCGCTTTTGAAAACAGTCGCTCTGACGGGACTGACGTTCCCACCATGGTCAGATATTTATATGCGATTGGCTTCAATTGTGGGAGCTGTATCTCCAAGTCCTTCCAAATTTCCAATGGGTTTTCAGTGAGTCTACCCACTGGGCAACGTAGATATATGGCCAGCTCATCAGAAATAGTGTCATCGGCCTTTGACAATTTCCAACTTTTATGGACTAGCTTGTGGTGGTCCTCCCACAATGAATAGTTATCCTCATTTTTATCAGAAAGTTCCGATGACTCCGAATCTTTGGTCGTGTTGTGGGCTGCGGCTTTCATGAGATCTTTTATTTTTCCTACAGCAGCAGAGCATGCAAGCGGATCCGTAAAATGCATTTTCTTGAATCTGGGGTCCAATACCGTGGCTATAGCGAGGGGAGTTACGTTTTCGATGACACCCATTCTCTTCTGAATCTCCTTAAGAACCAGAGACTGTAGCTCTTTGGCAATCGAGTCGTCGAAGCTCAGAGGCTTAATTTTTAAAACGAGGCAATGAATAAGTGGTATTACTTTGCTGCTAGTGCAATACTTATCACCTGAGACCTCCTCCGTAGCAGCTTCTATTGGACGTAGTACCTGTAGAACTGAACTTAGATGTGCAAGTTCTGACGCATGCAGCATAGCTGGTGCATTTTTGTGTCTGATGATTATATTGTTAACAATCTCACGAAGATCGATGAATCGCTCAATCATATAATATGTGCTATTCCATCTAGTAGGCACCTGTTGAATTAATTTAGTTTCGTCTGAGGTTGATTTACGGAGTTCGTTGCTTGCTATGTTGCTCTGTTTAAACCACGTCACAACATCTTTGACTTTGCTTATTAACTCGCGTAGTGGTTTGCATTGTTCTATTGAATTTTGTGCAACCAAGTTTAAAATATGAGCAAAACAAGGTATGTGCTTTTTACCAAAGGCTAGCTCTACAGCTTTCACCATATTTGGTGCATTGTCCGTCACCACAGCCGAAATTTGGTCTTTGTCAATACTCCATTCGTCGCAAGTGTTCAGCAGCATTTCAGCAATGTGTTGTGATGTATGGCGTTCATTTGATTGGCTTACTCCCAGAGTGATAGAAAACAACTCACTGCCAACACCGAAATGAGCTGTGACTCCAAGAAAGCTCCTCATGGACATCGATTCTGACCACATGTCAGTTGTCAAAGTCAGATTTTCAATGCCCGACAACTTTTCACGGATGATTCCTGATAGGGCGGCGTATTTGTCATCAACCCAACGAGTGAGTGTTGTTTTATTGGGAAGTTTATAACGCGGCTCAATCACTTTAAGGAAATTGCGAAAGCCTTCGTTCTCTACAATAGTAAATGGCTGATTATCCTTACACACCATATATACTAAGGCATTATTAATTTTAATAGTTTTGTCACCATTGGCCGAGAAAGCATAAATCCCTTCAAAACTAGCTTGAATAGTTTTTTGGCGTTTTGGTGGACCAACAGTTTTATTTTCAGGTTCTTTCAAGGCGTCACTTCTATCTGCTTCTTTAGTGGGTTCCTTTATAGATTTAAAACTTGTTGAGGGTAAAGAATCCGTAATTTTTGTTGAGCCATCATCGGTAAGCTCTCGGAAAGCTGCCTTATGAATATTTTTTAGGTGCCCCATCAGGTTGGTTGTATTTCCGCATGATTTAATGTTTTTTCGGCAAAGTCTGCACTTTGCCAAGTTGTTTCCTTCTTCTTTGTCATAAAACTTCCATACGCCGCTTTTTTTTGGAGCCATAATGTTTGTTTTTCTAAAACAACAATATTAAATTCCATACAAAAAAACATCAACTTATTCCATTACGATACTTACTTTTCCAATCAATTCCGTATTAAGATAATAGTAAAAATTTATATTTTATTCTTTTTCCACACTTTTATTTTGTTAAACGTTTACACAATGTTTCCAAGTAAAAGCCCGGCAAAAAAAGTTATCCGATGTTTCTTGAAAATACATCGATGCATCGAATACATCGAATGCCTTTGAAAACATCGGATTTTTTTCGATGCATCGGAAAGGAAACATCGATTTTTTCGATGCGTCGATGTATATCGGACATCCCTAGGGGTCATCTGTCCTGGTAGTATATAAATTTATCCAGGATGCCCAATTTTTCTGCACTGTTTTTAAAATTTTGATTGAGGATGTTTAGGTAAGTGTATTGGTTCATTATATCGTCGATAAAAAACAATTTACCAACGCCGCTAGCAGACATACACCCCCAAACGGTTACACTTCCACCGCCATGTTTCACGGTAGGACGTAAATTTGCTGGTTTCAACTCTTCGTTCGGTTTTCTCCACACGCAAACTTTACCATCAGATATGTATAGGTTAAATTTACTTTCATCAGCGTAAATAACGTTTCTTCAATACTCGAAATCCTTTCCTAAATACTCTTTAGCAAAGGTCAGTCGTTTCTTTCTATTACGTTCATTTATGTATGGTTTGTTTCTAGCTGTTCGCCCATTGTAATTATTTTTTCGTAGAATTATTCGTATAGTCTCTGGATTAGCGGACTTATGCAAATATTTTTGTGCTGCCAATGCAAGTTTAGGAGCACTTATTGTAGGATTTTTCTTCACTTCTCTTATAATCCAGCGTTCATCTTCAGCACTAAATATTTTTTTTGTACTACGTTTTTCTTTATTTTTCACTCCTTGACCTTTCTTGTATCTGTTAATTATACACTGCACTGTTGAAAAGCTTCTGTTCACAATTTCACCGATTTCGCGAAGAGTTTTCCCTTTTTTGTGATGATAAATGACTAGTTCACGCTCGGATACAGAAGTTTGTCCTCTTTGGCGACCCATTGTAACAAAATACTTAACACAACTGATGGAATGCAGTAAATGAAACAAAAGAAACAAAATAAAATAGCAAGCAATGCATAACGGTACTTAACACGCAGTTGCCACCTTCAAAAATGTCTTGTATGAGTTTCATTTTGATGTTCAATTTTGAGTGACTTTGAGAAAAATTGAATTTTATTTATTTTTGTGCATGATTAAAAAAATAATGATTTATGTTGCATGCAGACACCTAATCAGTGATTAAAAAATAAAGGAAAATATTCATAGTTATCAGATATAATAATAGGTTTTGCGTTGCAATAACCCTTCTTTTTCCAATATCCTTAATTGAAATAAAAGATCAGATGTTCTTTCTTTTCCTTTATTACAATCGTGGATTTTTATTTAATTAAGAGCTGCAAAAGGAAAATTGAATGAGCTTTTTCTATTAAGAGGATACTTAGATTGGGGTCCTGGCTTTGGTCGTCGTCCTTGTTGTCCTTATTTTCCGGGCTTTAGTCCTTAGGGAATTGATCTGCTTTTTGCTCAAGCGAAGTAGTAGAGTTGAACTGAACTGACTGACCTCGTTTATTGTCACGTCTTGTCTTTTATACTTAGCTGATAAGCTGAATGTCGGTGAGCATCAAATGAAATATTTGTAATTTGACTTTTAAGAAGTGTCCAGTGATTCGGATTTCTTTGAAGTTAGAAAAGGTCAATTTTCAAAGAGTGTCAAATTCTATCGCGTAAGTATTTAAGTATGTGCACAGATGTGCCATCGCTTTCGTGGCTGATCGTATGTTATTATCAGTTCGTTGTGAAATTATGTTTGTCCGTATGTTCGTGCGTATGTATCAGCTCTGGAATATCGGGTTGATTGTTGTTGCTACTGCTGGGGATATAGCGGCTGTTGTAGCTGTGGTAGCTGTAGTAGCTGTAGTGGCTGAATGTGTAACAATATATACTGTTTCATTATAAGTCAATGCCCATTCAATGCGTTATATGAGTTTCACTTTGACTCACTGTAGTGTGTGTTTACAATGTTGCTTATTTTACATTTTTTTACCTTCTATACGCTGCACTTGATAAATATTCGTTTCTTCTTGAAGTCATTTCGTATACAGTTATTTATAGTTTCAGTTATATTTATTTTCACTTATATTTTCACTTCTTACACTTTTGAGCACCAAAACAATAATGAAAATATCAACAGGCAGCATTAATAACAACACCTCGTGTGAAAACAACCCTTGCAGCTGCATATAAAATACAAAAACCAGTTATACCAGTGTATTTGCCACCTACGTACCCATACCTTGCGCGACCTTTTTGCGTATATCTTTTGAACCAGGTAGAATATTTTAATGAAATAAAAACCAAAATGTGTATTCGTTGTTACTCTACAAGTATATTATTATAAATTGTATTATTTTGTTTTGCATTTATCAGGACAACAACAAAAACAAAAATCCACTGTTGCATGTCCTGACTTTATTTGCCCATATCGCTGGAACCAGTAGGAATATTCGAATGAAACAAAAGACAAAATACTTAGTAGTAAAGTTATATATTAAAATATACATTTCAAAAAAAAAATCATAGAAATCGGTTGAATAAGCATTAAAAAACCGCAAAATAAGGTCCTGGGTACAAACGTATCCCGGGTGTGTGTTTACGTGGTATTTTCTGGGTGTGTGTTCTAGGGTTAAATTGAATGGCTGAATTGCTATTAATAATAGCAAAAATATCATCATTTATAATATAGTATTTATAATAATATGATATATATACATATATACATATAAATGCATATATCTCAGAATCTGAGGCTCAGATTATACAAAAAACAATTTAAAAAATTTTAATAAAAAAATGTCTTGAAATTTAAAGAGAAAAGTTGTTTGGTATTTTGGATTGAAAGTAATCAAAAATAATTAAGAAGAATTGCTGAAAAGAATCAATTATTTATTTTTATTATTTTTGATTATTTTCATTAATTTATAATAATCCTTATTATTTTTTGATTCTTTATAATCGTAATTATTACGGAATCCCAATATTTCAATCGCACAATTAAATAATCATTACGATTCTTTTTAGAAAATAATCTAACCGATTACTAATCGTAATCATAATTTAACAGCTATGCCCAAAACTTTGTATATACTAGTTTTTGGCCTATTCGCATATTTCTAGGGGGTGCGATCGAGAATCCAGAAACTTTTTTCCACCCTAATGTACATTAGCCAGATTTGCGACAGCAGAACCAAGCCACTCTAGATTGAACGAATAAAGGAATTGCCTAAAAGCCGTTCCATCAATTCGTCCACGGAAGGCTCTTCTTTCTAGATAGCCTATAAGCAGGGATGGGCACCATCACAATCAAACAAGCATCACAAAATGAGATTGTGTTAGTGCGCTTACTGTGGGACCAAGCGTACCAGCAACCAAAAATAATCAGTCTGCTTGCAGATGTCGAACGAGCAGGTCTATGTCGCACGAAGCCGCAATGCTACGAATACGTATGTATATACATATGCACATTTTTAAGAATATGTGCATAAACCATTGAATATAAAATATAATTATTTTTCATTTCAAGCAAGGATAAAATTTAAGTTATTAGTTAATTATAAATTAGTAATCTAATTCATTTAAAAACTTAAAAATAAATTAAATTTGTATATGAAAAGAAAATATAAATCTATATTTGAATTCATCGAATATTTTAAATATATAACGAAACTTCAATAAAGTTAAAGCTATTAGAAAATGAAAGCTATTATAATATGAAATATTATGAATACACATTTCAAGAGGTCAGTTAATTTCAAACAATTATCCGAGTGTCAAAAAAAAAAGAGTTCATTCTGTAATAAATTTAAGAAGGTCGTCATAATTTATATCAAAATTTGCTACCTTTATTCTAAGCAGGTCTTCTAAATGTTTGTCTGAAAGCCTTGTTCTATAGGAATTCTTTATGTATACCATAGCAGAAAACGCAGATTCGCAAATATATGTGGTTCCAAACATTGAGTACAACTTATAAATTTCGTTTTTTTATCGAGGAATTCTGCTTCGGTTTCTTCCAGAAACTGGCGAAACTTTCGGTGGGTGAGAGCATTATGTCCACCGCGAATTTTTTTTAATGATTTTTACTGTAGTTTCCATTACATTCCCCACCTTAAAACTTTTTGCAAATAGTTGCTGTTGGTGCAAAATGCAATGGAAAGTAAAAATATTAATATTATTACGAATAAGCTGTCCAATCAAACCATCTTTTTTGCCTATCATAGTAGGTGCTCCATCTGTGCAAATGGATGATAATTTTTCTTTTTCAGAAAATGAGAATAAATTATTTTGTAGAACCTTATATATATTTTTCCCGGTTGCATTTTTGTGCAATCCTCGCAAACAAAGCATGTCTTCTGAGACATTAAAGTTTTCATCAACGGTCCTTATGCAAATTAAAAGTTGACTAATATCTTGGATATCAGTGCTTTCATCTAAGGCAATCGAGTAATATTTGGAGGACAAAATTTTTTTTTTTAAATTTAAATACATATAATTTGAAATATCTCCAATGCGTCGGGTAACTGTTCGACGGGACAAAGGAATATCATTGATATTTCTTGCTAATTCGATTCCAGTTTCCCCAAAACAATGAAGCACCGCTATTGCCATTTCTTTAAATCCCATCCTCTAAGGGTCTTCCTTTCTTTGCTAATGCGTAGCTTACAATACACGATGCTTTTAAAAATGCCGAATTTAAATCATAACTTGGTTCATTAACGTTTGCGTTAATTAAAAATACGTGTTTTAATTCAAAGAATTTTATTAATTTTTCTTCGTTATTTAAATTATTTATTTCTTTGTGAAAGATTATAAAATGTCTTTTTAAATTTTGCTTAAATACAAAATTTAAAACTTTTTGACATAACAAGCACTGCGGCTTCCCAGAATTATTCAAAAGAAAAAAAATTCAAATTCCCACTCTGTCTGAAACGTTTTTTGGTCTTCCATGTTTATACTCGCATATGTGTTCATTTATATACGGCATACAACTCGTGCGCATCAACCTACTCAGTTCAACTTCTGATTGCAGACTGATTTTAACATCGCTTTGTTCCATCGTAAGTGCTCGTTTTACGCTCTTCGCTTGTGCGTGTTAGTGACAATCGGTGTGTGTACGTATACGATAGCTTACGCTCTTTTAGCACCTGCTAAGACTTTGCCCATGCCTGATGATGATGATAAAGCTCGTGAGAATTTATATGGCAATGCTTATTGTAGAAGAGTGATATTGTCGAGCTCTGTGGTTTTGTGTGCCAAGTGAACATGTCGAAAAGTGCTTTTGGGTTTTTTAAGTTTCAATAAATATCTAAACGAAATAAAAGAGGAGGAGAATAGGAAAAAAACAAGAATTTGGAGTCGCGAAATTTATTTGGATCGTGACCGTGAAAATGTGTACGAAAATTTAATAAAGAAATTGGAAGCAGAAGGTGATGAATTTTACAAAAAAATTGTAAGAATCACTTTTGTTGAATTTCAAGAAATTCATCAAAAGATTGAACCTTTGATACGAAAAAAGTGTACAAATATGAGGAAAGGAATTAGTAGTCGTAATCGTCTAGCTGTTACTCTATTCTATTTGGCATCAGGTAATTATTTCTAGGAAATTAATCAACAATTTTACCTGAGTTGAATGTGTTTTTTTTAAATAGGCGATAGTTTCAACAACTTGTCTATTGTGTTTAAAATTGCGCCGTGTACGATTGGTAAAATAAGCACTGACGTGTGTGAAGCGATTTACAACATACTAAAAGAAGATTATTTGAAGGTAAATATATAAACATAAATTTATTTAATACATTTGCCTTTGAGTGAACACTTTGGTATTCTTAAAACTAAAATTAAATTCAATGAATGAAAAAATTAATACTCATACTCTTTCTTGGGAGGCAAGTCTGGTAGCCAAACATTTCAAACTTTCAATACCTTCAGCGTGCCACTTCAATTCCAATTCTTCAGCATAAGCTTCGTCTTGTTTACCAATTCGCCTCAATATAGATGCCAATCCTTCACCATATTCATCATATTTATCTTTTTTATTTAGCTCCTCCAACAAACCTTGATATATTTGTTCTCTTTGAAGTGTTGCTGCTTCCCTCTTTCTTTTATTTAAAAAAGATGTTTTTGGTTGTTCAGCTGATGAAATAGAAGTGGAAGAATAGTGTGTATCAGCGTCTGTAAATGTTTCACTTTCTGCAACTTATGATCACCCTGGAAATAATAATTAATAATTATTAAATTAAAAATCTTGATTTTTTCAGACCCTTCAACTGTGAAAGAATGGTATAAAATTGCTGATGGCTTTTGGGAGAAGTGGAATTTTATGAATTGTATGTGTGCTTTGGATGGAAAGCATATAAATATAATAAAACCTGACAGAAGCGGAAGTGAATATTATAATTACAAGGGTCATTGCAGTATCGTTTTGATGGCATTAGCTGATGCTAATTATTGTTTCACCTATGTTAATATTGGCGCTAAAGGTTCTGGTTCAGATGGTGGTGTTTTTAATGAATGTAAATTTGACAAAAACTTACAACCATAGTATCGGCTGTATGTGTTTTACATTTATTATGATAAATACAAACTAGACAAAGAAAATAAAAAAATTCTATAATAATACTCACACCAATATCACATAATTTTACTTTCTTTTTTGTTGAATCCATTGCACACGCTATTATCACATCAATAATGAAGAAATACAAATGAAATATCAAAAAAGCACGCGGTGAGAAAAAATATTCTCACTTGCTGCAAATGAGATTAAAATCGAGTCGTGAGAGTGTTTGCATATTCTCACCCACTCTATTTACACGACCGACGTAATTGGTCTCATTGAGAATGAGAATGCGTCTATGTTGAGAATGAGAATGCGTTCTCAACGCTGTGTACACGATGAGGATGAGGTAAATTATACATTCTCATAAGAATTACTCTCACCGTTTACAGCCACCTTAAAAATAACCCACTCACAACTTTATTATGTCTCACTTTAGCTCGCCTAATATAAAATTCCTTTATGTTTTAAAATATTTGGTTCGAAGAAATGATCGATATTTCGAAGGATGATTTGCCTTCTCACTTTAGCTCGCCTAATATAAAATTCCTTTATTTTTGAAAATATTTGTTTCGAAGGAATGATTCGCCTTCTCACTTTAGCTCGCCTAATATAAAATTCCTTTATTTTTGAAAATATTTGTTTCGAAGAAATGATTCGCCTTCTCACTTTAGCTCGCCTAATATAAAATTCCTTTATTTTTGAAAATATTTGTTTCGAAGAAATGATTCGCCTTCTCACTTTAGCTCGCCTAATATAAAATTCCTTTATTTTTGAAAATATTTGTTTTGAAGAAATGATTTGCCTTCTCACTTTAGCTCGCCTAATATAAAATTCCTTTATTTTTGAAAATATTTGTTTCGAAGGAATGATTCGCCTTCTCACTTTAGCTCGCCTAATATAAAATTCCTTTATTTTTGAAAATATTTGTTTCGAAGAAATGATTCGCCTTCTCACTTTAGCTCGCCTAATATAAAATTCCTTTATTTTTGAAAATATTTGTTTCAAAGAAATGATTCGCCTTCTCACTTTAGCTCGCCTAATAAAAAATTCCTTTATTTTTGAAAATATTTGTTTTGAAGAAATGATCCGCCTTGAAATGAAAAACAGTATTAAACAAAAATATAAAAAATGTTAAATAATAAAAGTAAAAAGCGCGATGACAAAAATATTTATAACAAATGAATGCAATAAAATAGTTAGTTATCAAAGAAAACAACCAATGTAGCGAGCAGTTTGAGATGCACTGTAACACACGAAAAGTAAGAAACTCGCGATCTGCTGTGGACAAAGATGGAAATGAATAAAAACAAGAAAGAAATTTAAGTAAGCAATATAAATTAACACTAACAATTGCACTATTTAAAATGTAGCAACAAAAACAAATTGAAAATGACTCGGCACAATAAATTAAAATTAGCCAGAACAGAATTAAAGTAAAATCAATTGCTTCACTAGCACAATATAACACTGATACTTATCTTAAAAGATCAGTTAATACAAAAATTTTCACAATAAAGTTTTAAATATAAATTAAATAAATTCGCCAGAGCACCAAATTTACAGCTGAGCACGAGAAGGGTTGCCAGATTATATGATTCTAAGAGCAAATAGTTCAAAGAAACTTTTTTGGTTCACTTTGTCCAAGGCTACACTTTAAGATGAGAACGGAATACCGACTCGCTTTCAATCGGATGAAATAGGGATAAGGTTCAGGAATGGTATAATTTTAAATTGTGCCGAATTTAGTGCAGACAATGTGCGAAAATGTATATAAGAGTGCCGAAATGTATCAAGTTCGAATAAATTTTCAATAAATAACAAACAATTGACTAGGACAAACATCGAATAAAGTCTTAAACCTGAATCTTGAAAGAAAATTTGATTCTACATTTTGTTTTGATTAAATTGTATATAACAAGTAAGTTCGGGTGCAGGATGATGGAGTCATGTGTAGAAGTTCACGCAAGTGAGGAAAGTTCTCTGATCGCCAATCACTTGGGAGTGGCCAGAAACGATCTTTTACTTATGGCTCAAGTAGCTGACGTACTCCGGTCGTTGACCAAGTAACCTCTGGGTAGCCTTAAAACATCCGTTAGAAGGCGAAACAGCCCCTCGGCAGGGTTGTGCGCTGGGTTTGGGACCCGCCACGTAAAAAACACCTCCAATGAAAAGTAACAACCAGCCTCGGATGAGAGACCCCTTTTTGATAACGACCATGGCAAACGAAATAAGGAGAACGATTTGAGGGCATGTACCTGGAATGTCCGGTCACTCCGGTGGATAAACGTCTAGCCACAATCCGCATCAAAGCGAGGTTTTTCAACATATCGCTGATTTGCGCTCACGCCCCGACGGAAGAGAAAGACGCCGATGTGACCAAAGATGCATTCTATGCCCGCCACGATCTCAAAATCGTGATTGGCGACTTTAACGCCAGGGTGGGCTTTGGCGCAACGGTCGGTACATTCAGCGTCCACTAGGAAACATCCCCAAATGGGTTGAGGCTGATCGACATCGCCGGCGCCCGAAATATGGTTATCTGTAGCACTAGATTCCAGCACAAGGAAATACATCAAGCTACCTGGCTGTCTCCGGATCGAAAAGCCACCAACCAGATCGATCATGTTGTGATAGACGGAAGACACGTCTCCAGTGTTTTAGCTGTGCGTGCGTTTCGAGGTCCTAACATCGACACGGACCACTATCTTGTTACAGCCAAGATTCGCAGCCCACCTCTGTGCAGCAAAAAACACACGTCAACAAACACAAGGAACTCCTGCTCTCTGAGAGGCCAAAATGCGTGAGTATGAAGAGCTTGACAAGGTGGTCGAAGGGGGCAATGCTCGAAAGTTTTGCGAAAAAATGCAATGCAATGCCAACTAACAGAAGGTTTCAAGACCGGAGCATACTCTTGTAGAACCCCCAAAGGTGATCTAGTAACCGATGACCAGAGCGTACTAAAATTCTGGAGGGAACACTTCTTCAGGCTGCTGAATGGCAGTGAATGCATATCGCCAGGAGAAGGCGAACCCGATTCCTTAATCGATGACGATGGAGCAGACGTTCCATTGCCCGACCAAGAAGAAGTTCGAATAGCAATTACCCGCCTGAAAAGCAACAAAGCAGCGGGGGCCGATGGATTGCCTGCCGAGCTGTTCAGCGATAAGGAGCATACATCAGCTTCTTTGTAAAATATGGTCGGATGAAAGCATGCCCAACGATTGGAATTTAAGTGTGCCAAATCACAAAAAGGGAGACCCCTGAGACAATCTGCGCTAACTTCCGTGGGATAAGCCACCTCAACATTACGCATGTACCACGGTGAACACGTAATTGTTCTAAGTATTTTCGATTGGAACCTTTGTATACGTATTATATCAATATTAGTTGCACAAGTCATACCCCACAGTTGAATGCCTTACATCCAAATCAGCTTTATGCCCGCATTACAGATATACGAGTAAAAGCACTTTATTGTCTAGACCAGTGTTTCCCAAAGTGGGCGATAACGCCCCCTTGTGGGCGCTGCAGGTATCAAGGGGGGCGGTAAGAGGCCCAGAAAGAAAAGGGGGGCGTTGTGTAGAAGCCTGTAATTCTATTTAGCTAGGAGGCCTCTTAGACAGCGACTTCATGAGCTCTCGACTCTCAACAACAACTTGTGATCATCAACTAATATGAATTAAAAAATTGCTCAAATTCGGTTCTATATTTCTCTCCGCGTAGTTCATATATCTGTCCTATTTTATTGAATATAGAAAAAATTAAAATCATGTCAATCGGTCGCTCCGTTTCATAACGGGGCATCTCGACAGGATAGAATTTATAGAATACTAACTGTCAAACGTATTGCTATTGCCATTGACAAATCTGTATTTGCTATCATAATATAATCATTTGCACAAAGGTGTAGGGTAGGTAGGTTCGAGCTGATGTAGCGAATGCTTTGAGCTCTTGAATAATTTATTTTATCACTTGCGAAACGACGTCGGGTAGGTAGCTGATGTAGCGCACGTTTTGAGCTTTTGAACTCCTTAAATATTTTATGTGGAAAATAAAAAAAGGATAAAGATCCTTTTTTTTACAAATGTATTTCTTGGAGAAATAAGATAATAAGAAAAGGAGAAAGATCCTTTTTTTACAAATGTATTTCTGGGAAAAATAAGATAATACGAAAAGGAGAAAGATACTTTTTTTACAAATGTATTTCTAGGAATAATAAGAATTCATATTTTTGGACTACTATATAATAATTGTGCTTAAGCATTCCTATATAAACAATGTAATATTTATTTTATATTCATTTGTGGTTTTGCGCGCAATAGATGAGCATTACTTACGCCTCCTTTACACTACTCGCGAAGTTAAACGTATTTCTCAAAGCAAAACAATGTCGGAAGTAAAAAAGAAGAGACGGCAATACTGTGCGGAATACATTAAATTCGGATTCATTGAAAATCCCACAAACCCATCCTCGCCTTTGTCTTCTATGTCTAAAAACATTTTCGAATGAAGCAATGAAGCCTTCAAGACTGCAAGATCATTTGAATAAAATGCATCCAGATAAGAGAGACAAGAATGTAGTATATTTTCAAGACCTAGAGAAGAAGCATAATACTCAGCAAAGTGTAGCAAAACTATTTTCTGCGGCTGCCAAGCAAGATGACGACGGACTTCGAGTTTCGTACAATATCTCCTTGTTAATTGCTCAAAAGGCAAATCACATAACATCGTAGAAGAGTTAATATTGCCAGCAATAAATATGTAATATAATAACTACCGTGCTTCATAAACCGGCCGTGTACGATCACCTGAGGTCAAGTCAATTTTCAATTCAGCTGGATGAGTCCACTTTACCATCTAATGAAGCATTGTTGTTGTCTTACGTGAGCTTTATTAAAGATGAGAAAATATGTGAAGAACTATTATTTGATAGAAATTTAGAGACCGATACAAAAGGCGAAACCATATTCAATATATTGGAAAAGTTTTGCGATGAGAAACAAATTCCTTTGAAAAATATTATTTCAGTTGCTACGGATGGCGCTCCGGCTATGACAGGCACGGCTTCATAGCGTACTTCAAAAATAAAATTCCAGATGTCCTTGGTGTACATTGCGTTATTCATAGACAACATTAAGTTGCTAGAAACTTAAGTAAAAAACTATTTCAATCACTGCAATATGTCATCAAAGCAGTCAATAAAATCCGCAACAGCTCTTTGAATGATAGATTATTTCATCAGCTTTGTGCTACTAATGACGAGGATTTCAATCGTTTGTTGTTTCATACTGAAGTTCGTTGACTATCAAGAATCAATTGTCTGACTCGATTCTACAACCTGTTTGACTCTGTTATAGAGTTTTTGGAAACTAAAGATCCAGAATTTGAAGACAAGCTCATAACATCAAAGAATGATATAGCTTACATGACAGACCTGTATAAATTATTCAACGACATGATTCTCCAACTGCAAGGCGATAAACTAAATTTAATTAAAACAAAAAACATTGTTGCTGCTTTCGCAGCCAAACTGCTTCTACACAAAAGGAATCTGGGCAGACGTGAGTTTCACAATTTTCCGAATTTATCAGTATCATGGGAATGCCTGAAGAAAACGACTCTGTAGATTTGGTTGACATAGCTATAGTAGTTTCCGAGATATATACAAAAAACTTAGTAGGGGGGGGGGCCACACCCACTTTTCCAAAACAATTACGTCCAAATATGCCCCTCCCTAATGCGATTATTTGTGCCAAATTTCACTTTAATATCTTTATTTATGGCTTAGTTATGACACTTTATAGCTTTTCGGTTTCCGCCATTTTGTGGGCGTGGCAGTGGGCCGGTTTTGCCCATCTTCGAACTTAACCTTCTTATGGAGCCAAGGAATACGTGTACCAAGTTTCATCATGATATCTCAATTTTTACTCAAGTTACAGCTTGCACGGACGGACGGACGGACAGACGGACGGACGGACAGACAGACATCCGGATTTCGACTCTACTCGTCGCCCTGATCACTTTGGTATACATAACCCTATATCTGACTCTTTTAGTTTTAGGATTTACAAACAACCGTCATGTGAAGAAAACTATAATACTCTCCTTAGCAACATTGTTGCGAGAGTATAAAAATGGATACCAAGAATTTTGGCTACAAAATCCGATCTCGCAATTGTACCCTTGATTGTGGTCAATCGTTCAACGATTCTTGATAGCATTCCGATCGTCATATTTGTGTGAACGTGGATTTAGTGCTCTGACAACACTGCTTACTGCTCTAAATAGAAATCGTTTGCTTGTTACCGAACGTGGCGACTTGCGACTGTTCTTGAGTAAATTGGAACCTGATATTAACAAACTTATTAAACGGCATCAGATTCATCCTTCACATTAGTTTTTATATATGGATCGATTATTTTAGTTTTATTTTTAATAAAATATTCTCTGTTTTAATACTATAAAGTTGTGTTTCAATAATCATTCTTATTGGCAGGTGGAGCCCGTAAGAGTTAACTTGAGACCTAAGCGCCGTTGTATGTTACCTACTGCACTTAGGTTTCAAATTGCTGGTTATAGTAAAAGTTTCGTTTAGAATTCTCCGTTAATATACATATATAGGTCACAATAATTTATTGGAAGTTATAGTGGTTTTTAAATAGGTGAAAAAATGGGGGCGCTAAAGAAATATTTATTCTCAAAGTGGGCGGTAGACAAAATAAGTTTGGGAACCACTGGTCTAGACTAAGTCTAGAATTTTTATTTAAAAGCCAATTTAAATATGCAGCTCTAATCTTCATCCACGTGAGCCTTCTATCTAGGTGAATACCAAGATATGTTACTTCGTTCACTTGGGGTACTAAAATATTGTTTATTTTTACTGCCAGACAAATTTTTGGTCCAAGCGAGAATGTAACATGCTTACAAACGATACCCTGTGGAACACCAGCCCTTATCTGTCTTTCATCCGATATGAAACCTCCTACTTTCACCACAAATTTTCTATTATTTAAATAAGACTCCAATCTTATACAAGTATATAAAAATGAATCGCAAAATGTGTTGCTAAGCGCATAACTCAACAACGCTTGCACCAATTTGGCCAATTCTTTTTTCTAAATGTTCACTGAGGTTCAAAGAAAAATTCCAATAATTGCCGGAAAAGCCCTAAAACAGCCCTTTTCTTTTCCCATACAAACGAATGAATGTTTGTTTGTTAGTAACGCTAAGAGAACGGCTGCACCAATCTTGATGAAATTTTCAGAGGTTGTTCGTTGTGGATCGGGGAGTAAAAATACCTTCTACTTTTCATGAGGAAAAGTCGGAAAATTGGGTAATTCAAAAAAGTAACTTTTTGCCATACAATTTTTTTAAATTTTTGTTTGTTTTGTTTCTCAATATATTGATTTGTAAATTATTTGAATCGTTCAATTCGCTTCCTTTTTTATTCCTGCTATTCAAAAGAAAAATTATTGAAAATTATTCAGTGAAAACTTATCGTGTGTTTCACACAAAGCGATCAATTACAGATTACAGTTTTTTACGAAGCCACGAAGAGATCGCGCTAATATCGGTCAGCCTTACTTATGTATGGCAGGCTGTATGA
This sequence comes from Bactrocera tryoni, assembly GCF_016617805.1. Lineage (NCBI taxonomy): Eukaryota > Metazoa > Arthropoda > Insecta > Diptera > Tephritidae > Bactrocera > Bactrocera tryoni. Next base: position 10,047,634 of record NC_052500.1, read on the forward strand.
CAGGCCAAGCCAAGCTAAGGCAAGAAGTACTCCCAGGATGCGGTGACATACGTGAGGAATTATGGATCGCGGTCAATCACCAAGCGATCGTCACGATGTCACAGCACGACTTTTCAAACAATAGTTACGATGTTTGATGGACTTTATCTTGAAGCAACGTATCTATATGTGGTGCTGTTAGATGCTAGATGTACTTTGTTAAGTGGCAAAAGAGAGGTTTGCACCACGCACACATTTCTTTTTGGATGGTGATTACATCAGATCAAGTTGATGAAATCATTTCTGCTGAAATTCCTGATGCTGAGAAAGATTCAGTATTATAGGAAGTGATGAAAACCAATATAGTTCATGGACCTTGCGGGCACTACAATGCCACTATGGTTTGTATGTCTGACAATAAATGCACCAAACGTTATCCACGTGCTTTTCTTTCAGAAACACAAACTAGAAATCATGGATATCCACTCTATCGGCGTCGCTCACCAGACGACAATGGCAGAACATTCAACATTCAATTTAGAATAGTGAATATCGAAGTTGACAACACACGGATCGTACTATATTCACCATTATTGTCTAATTCACATTCAAAACTCATATCAATGTTAAGTATTGCAGTTTGGTGTAATCGATAAAATACTTAACGTTGTAAGTTGATTAACTGGATGTTAGGTACCGCGAATAGTTTTTATGAAGTTAAATGTGTTTTATGAATGAAACGTGAAATTTCATTTCGCTTTCAGTGGAAAACGTTCACATACAAACACAGCCGAACAGGAGCGAGCCAAAAACTCGCAAACTTCGGCATATAATTTCCAGTTAAACTCGCATGTCCGCGTAGTTGCATCAAAGTCGCAAAGTACTCGAAAGTCACATGCGCTCAAATTTTACTTGTAGAATAAGGATGAACTAACCAATTGAGGAGAACCACTGGTTTCAGGTACCCTCTATTATAGTCTCATTCGAAATTTATTTCAGTTCGACGACTAAAACTATATACACCCGCAGCTCAGAAAAAGTCAAGTAGCATGGTAAGTTCCACATGCAAATTAGTCCCGAAAGCTTTATGAAGAAAGCAAATATATGGAACTACCAAAAACCAGGAAATGGGATTCCTTCTGCGCGAAACACTTTCATTTTTATCTTGAAATAAATTGTTAATTCTGTCCTTCTATCTTGCATTCATTTTGACTTTTTGCTTCTCATCTGTCAGGAAGCTTCGCTCAGCAGTACTTCTGCGGACAGCAGCGTCGAATGCTTGAGCGCCACAAAGAATTCCTTCATCTGCATGGCACGTATGCGCTGTAGCTGTACGTTGTTGTTGTTGTTGCCTTTGCACTGGCCAATAACGGATGCTACTAATCTTGAAGGGGTGCGTCAGCTTAAGACCACCACTGTGCTGTTGCCACTCTGGACAGACCGGCGCTATCATCGCTGTTGCTGTCTGAGCTAGTACACCCATTTATGCCAATGTTACCGCCGGCAGTGGCCTTCTTCTAGCAGACCGCTCGCTACTAAAACGGTTGTGGGTTAGTAACGGCATCAATGCACTGCTGAGGTAAAAGAATCGTGATGACATCAGCTATTGTGGTAGCTCTGCCATGGTTGTCTCATACTTGGCGAACATGATGCCGTGCAAAGGCTGCTGGTATGGCGTTAACCGATGGTGGCAAAGATAAAAGCGATACAACACAATAGATTGTGAGCGCGGCTATGAGTAAAGCGTGATCCTAAGGCCGAACGTGAAGTAAGCGAAAACGCTGGCTCGCTTATCTCGGTCTGAGGCGGTCTATGTATTGTTGGCCACTTGGCAAGATCCCTTTTGCCACTCGCTTCTTTTATTGTCAGCTACTTGGCGTTCTTAATTGATGTTGCCCCAATTTGCTTCTACGTTATCTACGTTTGATCCAGGTAATTTCTTTTCTACAAGAAACTGAAAGTTACTCAATATATGTTGCTTTATATTAGTATTAGAGTTATAGGCGTCCATCTCTGGATGCCTATGGCATATTTGGGAATTAACCACGAAGCGGCTAGTAGCCCACCCAGGTATGGCTTTGGGGATTGTGGCATAGTTTGGAGTACTGATTCCCTTCTGCTTTTTCGATGGGCGGGCCAAGGTTTACTGCATTCGCTAGGCTGATGCCTACCACTGCGTTGCCATTTGTTTGCATTGTTCACGAATGCTTGAAATGAAAAATATATTGCCATTTTCTATTATATTGTATGTGTGACTGCACGTTGATATAATTGGTAATGTTCCGATGTACTATTTGTATAAGATGAAGTATTATTTTTATATGTTTTACATAAAAATTCTGTTAGAAATTCTACAAGTGTCTATAAAATTTTAAACAAAACTAGTAAGGAAGAGCTAAGTTTGAGTGCAGCCGAAGATTTTATACTCTTGCAACTCGCAAGAATCAAAGCCAGAGAAATACTTTAAGGTGTAAAACCAATCATATAGAGTCGGATGTTCGAAAATCCTGACATTAGTTATACAGGGGCTTGGCCAAGTTTTCGCTCAAATTTATCTATTTTAGGCACAAAGATACACTGTTATGAATAAAACACGCTCTCTTTTTTCATAACTCAATTATTGGCCGATATATGCAGCATAAAGTCACCTGGAAGTTCGAAAATCTTTATATAAAGAATATCAAGTGGAATTAAAAATTGTGCTATATAGGAAGTAGGCATGGTTATTGTGGTTATTGTGTATTTCGTCTATTTTCACAATGTGACATAAGAATGTTAGAAGAATAGCGCGTACTAAATTTTGTCTAAATTGGTCCGGTAGAGATATGAGATGGCTCCCGTAAAGCACTCTCATACCATCTCGGTGGGAAAGTTTAATGTCTCTGGCGTATTTAGTTATTGATTTATCGCGCTTTTAGCAGCTCGACAGGCAAAAGTTTATAGCATACTAAGGGTCAAATCTATTGCTATTGCAGTTGGGAAATTTTTTGTGTGGGCATTTCATATCTTGATATATCATTTTTAGAATGACGCTGAGCAGATTCGAACTCTTGAACGGTTTAAAAGTGTGAAGAGCATAAAAAAGTGTAGGTTATTATTATTTATTCGAACTACTGCATTTTTAATACAAATCTACATACATATATTATCTTTTTATAATATTACTGATTTCAATAATTTTTCCAGAATATTCATTGATCTACTTGAAGATACTAATTTCAGTAAAAAAATATCTACACATACATATGCCAACAATCCATTTTTTTAATTTTCCGGTAAATAATATATGGTAACTTTTAACTATCCAAACATCTTTGCGACCCATGTGGTTCTTATAATTTTACATTTTTACATATTTTAAGCAAATAATTAAGTAGAGTTTAACTCTGAACTGAACTGAAACTGAAAAGGCAAGTCGAAGAAAATACGCATCGCAATCGCACGCCGGAGAGTAGAGGTTTGTTTAGCAAAATGTAAGGACTTCTCAATTACCCGCTCGGGATGCACCGAAGCTATAATATCCTTCACAAATAAAAAGGTTTCCAAGAACTTGATTTTGGTCGGTTGGATATTGTCGCTGTCTTGGATAATAATTTATGATTTTTTTTAATATACATATCTACTCAATTTTGCCTTACAAAGACTTGATTTTGGGGAGGAAAAGCGTTTCTTCGCATATGTAATACTGTGGGCCAAAAATAGTAATACTTTTTATTTTAAATTTCGCGGGAAAACTAATTCGTCGCAATTTTTTTTCTAGGTTAGTGTTTAGTATACCCCTGTCTTTCTGAAGTGCATAAAGTACATTCGCCGATATTTACGATGTGTGAAATTAATCAGTAATGAAGTTCCATTAAATTTTGTGGGCGGAATGAAATTTCCGGTGACGAAACGTTCAAAATGTTGCAAACGGCTTCGGTGATAATTGTTTGCCGCGAGCAAATGTTTTTGATTGATACAAATTGGTTCTAAAATCATTAAATGTTTTTCGAAAAAGAGCGTCGCGTTAACGCCTATGAAATAATTCTTTCCGACTACCAGGATGTCACAAAACGTACGAGTACTGGCAGTGAATCTTGGATATATCCTTACGATCCAGAAACAGACGATCAATCGGACGAATATAATGGCAAAGGTGAGCCCAAGTCGAAAAAAAACCAAGTCCTAGCTCTTCAAAAATCAATGTTATATTGATATTCTTTCGATTATCGAGGTGTGATGCACTCCGAATTTCTTCCGACCAAACTGTCAACAAGGAATAGAATTTAAGGGTTAGGCGTCAACCAATATCGTGCGGCAACCACCGCATTCATTTAGTTTAGCTCCGTGCGTTTCGGCTATTCAACAAACTCAAAGGACCGCTAAGGGGAAACCGTTGTGAGTCAAATGAAAACATTAAACGTGAATCGTTAATCCTGTTTCGAGGATTGTAAAAACCGTTGACACAAGTGGATTGGGGTTAAAGAAAATAACTTTTAGGGGGACGACTTAGATTTTGAAAAAAAATTAAGAAATACATACAGATCGACGAACGAGCTGTGAACATTTATATTTGTATACTTAAGAGTCTTCCACGATTCCTTCAGAGCGTTACAAAGTATATTTTTCGTAAATAAGACAAATTTTGTTTTTAAAGATATGGGGTTGGAGAGCGTGTTGGCCGATTTCATAGTATATTTTAAACATAAAACTACCACACTCCAAAACTGAGGACCAAATGCATAAAGCACGTTTATATACGGTTGCCAAGCGGTTACTATGCGAGTGCTAACAGCCATATAAAATAGCGGTGCCAATATACATATGTATTACAAATTCACTGAATACGAGTATAACAAAATAGGACTCTCATAAACTAATGGCTAATATATTATAGTATAGTATTATTTCTCTGTTTCGATGTTGCCATATCTTTGGCGTTCTATATTTGCGTTTTTAAGCTGACAGTTCGGTATGGCTTCATTTTACTTTTTGTCGCTCAATTACGTGGCCCTAAAAACATTCATCATCAGTCACATTTGCTGAGCTAGTACAATAACGGCAGCAGTGGCTATCTGCAGATATTTCAATCTTGACATTCTAATTTATTTCGTCTCGATGCATTGGCATTAGTTTAAATCGACCGTTGTGCTGAAGGCTACTAGTCGGCATAGATTTGACAGCGCAGCAATTAAACTGATAAAGTCAGCAATATTAATTGAATTTGGTAGTGTTCTTTCGAAATAAGAGCATGTCTGTATTAAGACAGCAAATAAATAGCAGCTAAAAAATGGAAAAGAAGGTTTTCTAATAAAATAGATTGAGACTAGCAAATGATGAAACAGGATTTCAATTAAAAGAAGTAGGAACTAGTAGGGAATAAATATAATAAAAACAAGTAAGGGAGGCTAAGTTCGGGGGTAACTGAACATTTCATACTCTTGCCTAGATCAACGCTAAGAAAATATCTTTGGGTACAAATGTCTAGGGCAAGTTTTCTCTCGATTGTTGCGGATATATGCCGTAGAATATAAACTAGACGTAAGTATAAGCGAGCTAAAGAAACTATTAATCCAATTAAACCCATTATTATTAGAAAAATGTTCTGTTCGAATTTCTATAATATATCTCACAAATTAACCGATATTTTAGGTAAAAAGTAATTTGAACTTTGATTCACATATTCGGTATCAGTGGGCTTGAATAGTTTGGAAAATGTTGGATCATAAAGAGGCCTATTTCAAGCACACTATTCGGGCATACTTTTATCCATGAACTTCATTTGCGTACTGCGTCTCTATTATTTGATATGAGATCGTAATATAATGAATTAAAAACATAATTTTGTGTTAATAGTGGAAAATGGACTTCTCCCTTATAACAACTCATAGTGAAGGTGTTTTTTTCACGCATTTTAGACTCTGAAGCAAAAAAGCGGTATTTCAACCAATGCACATTTGAACGAACCTCGCAATCGAAAAGATTTATCACAAAATAAAACGAATGATAACAAAAGTTACATATTTTTTCTTCAATGCGTGTTTTGTTTTCAGAAGCAGGATTGAATGAATATATCCGGACAAAACTTTGCGCGAAAGTGCATTTGAGATATGTATGCCACCTTATGACTGAAAATTGCATAAATAGAACTTTTCAAACCCTTTGGTACTCTATATGTGCTTATAGTTGAATTTTTATCGAAAATACCGGTCACTGTGTAAGAGTCTGTGTGTCAAAAATGAGTTGAATCGGATCAATACTTCCCTTTGCCCCATACATTTAATATAAAGATTTTCGAACCTCAGCGAATATGTGAGTGATCTTAATAAAAGGGAGAGAGCGTGTTTCCCTGATAACGGTGCATATTTGTGTTTAGAATGAAAAAAATCGGGTGAAACCTCGCCCCAGACCCCATATAACTAAAAAACTTATGTTCAAAGAGTACGAAAAGTTTGGTTTTACCTGAACTTAGCTCTTCCTTAGTTGTTTAATATGAAGTTTTGACAACAACTGAGGATATTTCCCCGTCTTTAGTCCTTGCAAGTTGTAAAAGTATAAAATGTTCAGTTATACTCAAATTTAGCCTTTCTTGTTATCCTTAAATTCAACACTTTCACTTATGCCTGGCTATGTTGGTGTGTGTCTCTACGTCGATGCTTCTTTTTTCGCTCTTTATTTGCGTAAATTTTTTAGGTTATGAGCTATGGTGATTTGTTTATTTCGGTAGCCAGTTAAATGCTCGAGCGTGGCGAATATTGGCGCGACGTTTTTCTTTGAGGGGAACAAAACTAGTATTTAAAAATTAGCTTGTAAAGTTCCATAACTACTATACATCTGTAAAGTTTTATTGAATATGAGTTCATGTATAAACATATGATATACGTTGGAATTTTCTATTTTAGTGTTTCATATATTATCCATTAAGATAATATATACACTACTTATATATACTTTCGCATGCGTTTGAACCAATTCTGAAATAAATATTGCCATTCTGATTGAGATATCTATAAAACAAGAATTCTGATCGCATCAATCGCCTCTTTAGGTGTTGAAAAATTTTGACCTCTTAGTTTCTTTTTTCGTACGGGAATAAAAAGAAGTCATTAACGCAGTTGATTAAGTCGATGTGTCAGTCACATGGTCGTAAGGAAGAGTAATCCGTCTTCGGTGACTGGTTTTACTGATTTCACGAAAGACAACTGGCGAAATAGGTGTTGTGTACCACTCAGAATTTATTTTTCTGCATTGTACTATTGGCATTGTTGCGACAGAAAACAGGCAACCATTTGCTTCGAAGATGTAAAAAATAATCGCAAGAAAATGTTAACGATTTAATTCCATTTTTGGACCGAGATTAATATTTAAAGTTACTGTAAATAACACAAATAGCGGTCGTATGTCAAAACATTCTTTGTATTTATAACTTCAAAAGTACGATAAATTTGTGTGTTATCAGATCGCAGCAATAGGGTTGCCACTTTATACGTCATAGTTTCCTCAAATAAATATGTCGGCATTCATTATTATAGGTGACACATAACAGGGACAATGAAATTACTCATTGTGATTTCAAATAATATCAAATACAAATAAAAAGTAAAGAAGACTAATTTCGAGTGTAACCTAACATTTTATACTCTTGCAATAGCCTGGCTCAAAGCAGAGGAATAACTTTAGTTGTTAGCAAAAATTTATATCACAAAATGTTGCGAAAGAGTTCAGCATTCATTACTCTAAAAAACCGTAAAATTTTAAAATCCTGATATTAGTTATATGGCGGCTAGGACAAGTTTTCTCCACATTATCCGTTTTAGGACGCGAATATATATATACTGGTATATCATTATCTGGAGAGGATTATCTCAAAATGTCAATTATAAATTTAATACATTATGCTTCCGGCAAAAATTCACCGAAGGCAAAGGGGCTCACATTTTCGATATATGGGGGCTTGAAAACTTATGCTCGGGTTTTGACAATTTTTTGATATCAAATCCTGATATATTCATTGGTCCTCAATTTATATATTGGAAAGTGAATGAAGCAAATCGCATATTTTCACACTGTACATAAGAATGTCAAACTAATGTTATATACTAAATTTGGTCGAAATCGGTCTTGTGGGTGGTAACCCCACCCAATTTCATCTATTTTGAAGCCATCGTAAGAGGGGTTGAGAAGATCTACCTGTGCACATTGGATGGTGTGGGAGTTATATGCGTTAAACTTCTTATGGAGCGCCCTCTTTAAAGATGTTCACACCACAAGTTTCGTTAATTAATGCGATCCGTTGCATTAACACATTGAGTGCCATGTCGCACGTTTTGTACGACACCTAATATTTCGTGAGGTGCCACGTCGCACGAAAATGTACGACACGTGATTTTTCGCATTCTACCTTGTCGTACGCATTCGTGTGACATTACTTGAAAGTTTTTGGTCCAATTTTCATAGCACTATGATAATTTTTGTTGGTTTTATATGATATCTCTGAGGTATATTTTATGTTTGATTATTTAATTAAATTAACTTGCGTATATTTTGGAAAACAATCAATACATAATTGGGGTGTATTGGGACATTGTGGGCAATAATCAATCAAAAATCATCACTCGCATCCAAAGTCTCCAATATTTCAATTTCTCTAACCTTTCGCTTCGCCATTTTTAACTTATTCTTACAAATCAATCTAAAGAATTTAAATAAAAAAGTAAAACAAAAATAAAATCAAAATAAAACTAATAAATACAAAACAAACAAAGAAATTACAAAAAACCACGTAGCACATTTTCGTTCGACAGCGATTTTTACGATTCCTTTGTCGTCATGCAGTCGTACAAGAACGTGCGACGTACGAAAACAATTATAAATCGAGATTTCATTATCCGTCATTTACATATTTTTCAAATACCGTATTTTTGTAAAGTTTTATTCCGCTATCATCATTGGTTCCTAATGTATATACTCGTATTATACAGAGAAGGCATCAGATGGAATTCAAAATAGCGTTATATTGGAAGAAGGCGTGGTTGTGAACCGATTTCACCTATATTTCGTCATCAGGGTGTTAAGAAAATATTATATACCGAATTTCGTTGAAATCGGTCTAGTAGTTCCTGAGATATGGTTTTTGGTCCATAAGTGGGCGAGGCCACGCCCATTTTCAGTTTTTAAAAAAGGCCTGGATGCAACTTCCTTCTGCCATTTCTTCCGTAAAATTTAGTGTTTCTGACGTTTTTTGTTAGTCGGTTAACGCACTTTTAGTGATTTTCAACATAACCTATGTATGGGAGGTGGGCGTGGTTATTATCCGATTTCTTCCATTTTTGAACTGTATATGGAAATGCCTGAAGGAAACGACTCTATAGAGTTTGGTTGACATAGCTATAGTAGTTTCCGAGATATGTACAAAAAACTTAGTATGGGGCGGGGCCACGCCCACTTTTCCAAAAAAATTACGTCCAGATATGCCCCTCCCTAATGCGATCCTTTGTGCCAAATTTCACTTTAATATCTTTATTTATGGCTTAATTATGACACTTTATAGGTTTTCGGTTTCCGCCATTTTGTGGGCGTGGCAGTGGGCCGATTTTGCCCATCTTCGAACTTAACCTTCTTACGGAGCCAAGAAATACGTGTACCAAGTTTCATCATGATATCTCAATTTTTACTCAAGTTACAGCGTGCACGGACGGACCAGACGGATTGGACAGACGCCCACGCCCACCTCCCATACAAAGGTTATGTTGAAAATCACTAAAAGTGCGTTCACCGACTAACAAAAAACGTCAGAAACACTAAATTTTACGGAAGAAATGGCAGAAGGAAGCTGCATCCAGGCCTTTTTTAAAAAATTGAAAGTGGGCGTGGCCTCGCCCACTTATGGACCAAAAACCATATCTCAGGAACTACTAGACCGATTTCAATGAAATTCGGTACATAATATTTTCTTAACACCCTGATGACATGTACGAAATATGGGTGAAATCGGTTCACAACCACGCCTTCTTCCAATATAACGCTATTTTGAATTCCATCTGATGCCTTCTCTGTATAATTTATGCATTAAGAACCAATGATGATAGCGGAATAAAACTTTACACAAATACGGTATTTGAAAAATATTTAAATGACGGATAATGAAATCTCGATTTATCGCTCTGAAGTATAAAATGTTCGGTGACACCCCGAAACAACGCTTCCTTACTTGTTTTTCTGGGTTAGTATAGCGGCCTTAATTATGATACCAAATTAGGTCTGTCAACCGGTGTGTTTACAGCAGTCGTTTATGTCGATCGACCTCAGTAGTGTGTAGATTTGGCGACCCTCTCACTCTTGACAGTTGAGTCAATTGCAACACAGCAACAAGAGTAGATATCCACGCGCACGAGTCGACGTAACTCTAACAATATTAATACATATATCTTCTATTTCATCGTA